>NW_026871267.1:300000-490752 GCF_028564815.1 Eubalaena glacialis
CCCTCTTGATTCACTTGCAGAGAGATATCGATACATAGGTTTTCAGATTCATACTAGTCAGATATATTCTTGTGCGGTGACTAGGGGGTGTTGAGTCCAGTTCACTGAGCAGGGAGTAGGCCTTGTCTATTACATATTTGGCTTATGGAGCGGTGTCTGAGCTAATTCCAAACCCTTGTTTTATGCATCACCCCACCTCACCTTTCCCGTTAAGCAGCCATAGTGTGTCTTCTAAAGGTGTGACTCTGTTCTGTTTTGTAATTCAGTTCAAGTGTAGCGATTTTGACATTCCCTCTATAAGCGATATCTTAGGATAAGTGTCTTTTTCTGTGTGAATTATTTCACTTAGAGTCATCGTACCTAAATCCACTCATCATGCTGCTAACTAGCCTTATGACATTGATTTCATGGCTGAGTGATATTCCATTGTGCCAAGTACCACCATTTCTTTATCCATTTTTCTCTTTCCTGGGATATTGAAGGTGTACCGAAGTGGAGGTTCTTGGAAACAGAGCAGCCGTAAACTTTAGGGTGCCTGTGTCTTGTTGATTTTTAGTTTTCCCAATTTATACGCCCTTGAGTGGAAGTGCCCTATGCTCTCTACGCTGTGTTTATTACTTGTTTCAGGACACACCGTACTCTTCTCCAGAGTGCCTGTTGGCAATTTACATCCCGCCCATCAGCGTAGCAAGGCTCCCAGGTCTCCATGGCCTGTCCTGCTTTTCTGGTTTTCACTGTTTGTTCAGCATGGCCCTTTTGACCGAGGGCAAGCGAGACTTCTTTGTAGCGCTGATTTGCCCTTCCGGCTTGCTTGGTTGGCCAAAAAGGGCGTATGCGTTTTTTCCTGAATATATTCAGGAAAAAACGCATACGCCCTTTTTGGCCAAGGGCATCATTGTCAACGTTTTGCCGCTTTTCATGTGCTTTAAAGGCGAGTCGAATCTACCTCCTGAAATCTGTTTCCTGCAAATCTGCCTTGCTTTCAAATCCTCTTCGTTGCCTTCCCTCAATATATTTGTGGACGAGAGTTCTCATTTATAACTCTGCACGTTTGTGAATTGCAGTGCCCCTGAGCTCCATTTGTCTCCTCGCTTTCTTGGGAGCTGGCCGCAAAAGCGCTGGATTGCTTCAGGCCCTATTTTGGTTCTGGGGGGCAGGCTGAGCCTGTGGTTCATTCTTCTTCCTGATGGGAAAATGGAGTGACCTACGCCTGTCCCAGCACCTAGGGCTCGTCTCTCGTTGCTTCCGCGTCTTCCCGTTCATCCTCAGGACAAATTGCAACCTGTACAATCAGGAGGTTAAAGGTGCTGATTCTCCAAGTAGGGAGATGGTTGGTCAAGCAGCTGGAATGGCGAACCCGAGCACAAGGAGAGGAGAAATGAGGTGCGTTTTAGAAACCTTTCCCGATCTCATGGCATACCATCTTCTGGGTTTCCCATGCATGTTTTGATGTAGGAAGATGCCCTTGTACCAGGAGATTTGAGACCCATGGGGTGTGTTCCCCGCAGTTTTACTTTAAAGTATCTGCGTTTGCTCACCCAACCTCACCAATCCTCTCAGCCCCAAGAGTGTCCAGCCTTATGTCTCATCCAGCTGTGGGTCTAGATATGGTCAATCCAGGTTGCATCAGAGACCCTGAACGGATTTTGTAAGAATTTCTCTCTCTTTCACTGTCTTTGTTTTGTGGGTTTTTTAAAGTAATTTATGTTTAGAATGGGGTTTGGCTGCTTTTCCCTGCTGTGTTGATGCCGCTTTACACCCTCTTGATTCACTTGCAGAGAGATATCGATACATAGGTTTTCAGATTCATACTAGTCAGATATATTCTTGTGCGGTGACTAGGGGGTGTTGAGTCCAGTTCACTGAGCAGGGAGTAGGCCTTGTCTATTACATATTTGGCTTATGGAGCGGTGTCTGAGCTAATTTCAAACCCTTGTTTTATGCATCACCCCACCTCACCTTTCCCGTTAAGCAGCCATAGTGTGTCTTCTAAAGGTGTGACTCTGTTCTGTTTGTAATTCAGTTCAAGTGTAGCGATTTTGACATTGCCTCTATAAGCGATATCTTAGGATAAGTGCCTTTTTCTGTGTGAGTTATTTCACTTAGAATCATCGTACCTAAATCCACTCATCATGCTGCTAACTAGCCTTATGACATTGATTTCATGGCTGAGTGATATTGCATTGTGCCAAGTACCACCATTTCTTTATCCATTTTTCTCTTTCCTGGGATATTGAAGGTGTACCGAAGCGGAGGTTCTTGGCAACAGAGCAGCCGTAAACTTTAGGGTGCCTGTGTCTTGTTGATTTTTAGTTTTCCCAATTTATACGCCCATGAGTGGAAGTGCCCTATGCTCTCTACGCTGTGTTTATTACTTGTTTCAGGACACACCGTACTCTTCTCCAGAGTGCCTGTTGGCAATTTACATCCCGCCCATCAGCGTAGCAAGGCTCCCATGTCTCCATGGCCTGTCTTGCTTTTCTGGCTTTTACAGTTTGTTCAGCATGGCCCTTTTGACCGAGGGCAAGCGAGACTTCTTTGTAGCGCTGATTTGCCCTTCCGGCTTGCTTGGTTGGCCAAAAAGGGCGTATGCGTTTTTTCCTGAATATATTCAGGAAAAAACGCATACGCCCTTTTTGGCCAAGGGCATCATTGTCAACGTTTTGTCACTTTTCATGTGCTTTAAATGCGAGTCGAATCTACCTCCTGAAATCTGTTTCCTGCAAATCTGCCTTGCTTTCAAATCCTCTTCGTTGCCTTCCCTCAATATATTTGTGGACGAGAGATCTCATTTATAACTCTGCACGTTTGTTAATTGCAGTGCCCCTGAGCTCCATTTGTCTCCTCGCTTTTTTGGGAGCTGGCCGCAAAAGCGCAGGATTGCTTCAGGCCCTATTTTGGTTCTGGGGGGCAGGCTGAGCCTGTGGTTCATTCTTCTTCCTGATGGGAAAATGGAGTGACCTATGCCTGTCCCAACACCTAGGGCTAGTCTCTCGTTGGTTCCCCGTCTTCCCGTTCATCTTCAGGACAACCTGCAACCTGTACGAAACAGGAGGTTAAAGGTGCTGATTCTCCAAGTAGGGAGATGGTTAGTCAAGCGGCTGGAATGGCGAACCCGAGCACAAGGAGAGGAGAAATGAGGTGCGTTTTAGAAACTTTTCCCGATCTCACGGCATACCATTTTCTGGGTTTCCCATGCATGTTTTGATGTAGGAAGATGCCCTTGTACCTGGAGATTTGAGACCCATTGGGTGGGTACCCCGCAGTATTACTTGAAAGTATCTGCATTTGTTCACCCAACCTCACCAATCCTCTCAGCCTCAAGAGTGTCCAGCCTTATGTCTCATCCAGCTGTGGGTCTAGATATGGTCAATCCAGGTTGCATCATAGACCCTAAACGGATTTTGTAAGAATTTCTCTCTCTTTCACTGTCTTTGTTTTGTGGGTTTTTTAAAGAAATTTATGTTTAGAATCGGGCTTGGCTGCTTTTCCCTGCTGTGTTGATGCCGCTTTACACCCTCTTGATTCACTTGCAGAGAGATATCGATACATAGGTTTTCAGATTCTTACTACTCAGATATATTCTTGTGTGGTGACTAGGGTGTGTTGAGTCCAGTTCACTGAGCAGGGAGTAGGCCTTGTCTATTACATATTTGGCTTATGGAGCGGTCTCTGAGCTAATTTCAAACCCTTGTTTTATGCATCACCCCACCTCACCTTTCCGGTTAAGCAGCCATAGTGTGTCTTCTAAAGGTGTGACTCTGTTCTGTTTTGTAATTCAGTTCAAGTGTAGCGATTTTGACATTCCCTCTATAAGCGATATCTTAGGATAAGTGTCTTTTTCTGTGTGACTTATTTCACTTAGAATCATCGTACCTAAATCCACTCATCATGCTGCTAACTAGCCTTATGACATTGATTTCATGGCTGAGTGATATTCCATTGTGCCAAGTACCACCATTTCTTTATCCACTTTTCTCTTTCCTGGTATATTGAAGGTGTACCGAAGCGGAGGTTCTTGGAAACAGAGCAGCCGTAAACTTTAGGGTGCCTGTGTCTTGTTGATTTTTAGTTTTCACAATTTATACGCCCATGAGTGGGAGTGCCCTATGCTCTCTAAGCTGTGTTTATTACTTGTTTCAGGACACACCGTACTCTTCTCCAGAGTGCCTGTTGGCAATTTACATCCCGCCCATCAGCGTAGCAAGGCTCCCATGTCTCCATGGCCTGTCCTGCTTTTCTGGTTTTTACACTTTGTTCAGCATGGCCCTTTTGACCGAGGGCAAGCGAGACTTCTTTGTAGCGCTGATTTGCCCTTCCGGCTTGCTTGGTTGGCCAAAAAGGGCGTATGCGTTTTTTCCTGAATATATTCAGGAAAAAACGCATACGCCCTTTTTGGCCAAGGGCATCATTGTCAACGTTTTGCCACTTTTCATGTGCTTTAAAGGCGAGTTGAATCTACCTCCTGAAATCTGTTTCCTGCAAATCTGCCTTGCTTTCAAATCCTCTTCGTTGCCTTCCCTCAATATATTTGTGGACGAGAGTTCTCATTTATAACTCTGCACGTTTGTGAATTGCAGTGCCCCTGAGCTCCATTTGTCTCCTCGCTTTTTTGGGAGCTGGCCGCAAAAGCGCAGGATTGCTTCAGGCCCTATTTTGGTTTTGGGGGGCAGGCTGAGCCTGTGGTTCATTCTTCTTCCTGATGTGAAAATGGAGTGACCTGTTCCTGTCCCAACACCTAGGGCTAGTCTCTCTTTGGTTCCCCGTCTTCCCGTTCATCCTCAGGACAAACTGCAACCTGGACGAAACAGGAGGTTTAAGGTGCTGATTCTCCAAGTAGGGAGATGGTGAATCAAGCGGCTGGAATGGCGGACCCGAGCACAAGGAGAGGAGAAATGAGGTGCGTTTTAGAAACTTTTTGCGATCTCACGGCATACCATCTTCTGGGTTTCCCATGCATGTTTTGATGTAGGAAGATGCCCTTGTACCTGGAGATTTGAGACCCATGTGGTGGGTACCCCGCAGTATTACTTTAAAGTATCTGCATTTGCTCACCCAACCTCACTAATCCTCTCAGCCGCAAGAGTGTCCAGCCTTATGTCTCATCCAGCTGTGGGTCTAGATATGGTCAATCCAGGTTGCATCAGAGACCCTGAACGGATTTTGTAAGAATTTCTCTCTCTTTCACTGTCTTTGCTTTGTGGGTTTTTTAAAGTAATGTATGTTTAGAATGGGGTTTGGCTGCTTTTCCCTGCTGTGTTTATGCCGCTTTACACCCTCTTGATTCACTTGCAGAGAGATATCAATACATAGGTTTTCAGATTCATACTAGTCAGATATATTCTTGTCCGGTGACTAGGGGGTGTTGAGTCCAGTTCACTGAGCAGGGAGTAGGCCTTGTCTATTACATATTTGGCTTATGGAGCGGTGTCTGAGCTAATTTCAAACCCTTGTTTTATGCATCACCCCACCTCACCTTTCCCGTTAAGCAGCCATAGTGTGTCTTCTAAAGGTGTGACTCTGTTCTGTTTTGTAATTCAGTTCAAGTGTAGCGATTTTGACATTCCCTCTAGAAGCGATATCTTAGGATAAGGGCCTTTTTCTGTGTGACTTATTTCACTTAGAATCATCGTACCTAAATCCACTCATCATGCTGCTAACTAGCCTTATGTCATTGATTTCATGGCTGAGTGATATTCCATTGTGCCAAGTACCACCATTTCTTTATCCATTTTTCTCTTTCCTGGGATATTGAAGGTGTACCGAAGCGGAGGTTCTTGGCAACAGAGCAGCCGTAAAGTTTGGGGTGCCTGTGTCTTGTTGACTTTTAGTTTTCCCAATTTATACGCCCATGAGTGGAAGTGCCCTATGCTCTCTACGCTGTGTTTATTACTTGTTTCAGGACACACCGTACTCTTCTCCAGAGTGCCTGTTGGCAATTTACATCCCGCCCATCAGCGTAGCAAGGCTCCCATGTCTCCATGGCCTGTCCTGCTTTTCTGGTTTTTACATTTTGTTCAGCATGGCCCTTTTGACCGAGGGCAAGCGAGACTTCTTTGTAGCGCTGATTTGCCCTTCCGGCTTGCTTGGTTGGCCAAAAAGGGCGTATGCGTTTTTTCCTGAATATATTCAGGAAAAAACGCATACGCCCTTTTTGGCCAAGGGCATCATTGTCAACGTTTTGCCGCTTTTCATGTGCTTTAAAGGCGAGTCGAATCTACCTCCTGAAATCTGTTTCCTGCAAATCTGCCTTGCTTTCAAATCCTCTTCGTTGCCTTCCCTCAATATATTTGTGGACGAGAGTTCTCATTTATAACTCTGCACGTTTGTGAATTGCAGTGCCCCTCAGCTCCATTTGTCTCCTCGCTTTCTTGGGAGCTGGCCGCAAAAGCGCAGGATTGCTTCAGGCCCTATTTTGGTTCTGGGGGGCAGGCTGAGCCTGTGGTTCATTCTTCTTCCTGATGGGAAAATGGAGTGACCTGTGCCTGTCCCAACACCTAGGGCTAGTCTCTCGTTGGTCCCCCGTCTTCCCGTTCATCCTCAGGACAAATTGCAACCTGGACGAAACAGTAGGTTAAAGGTGCTGATTCTCCAATTAGGGAGATGGTTAGTCAAGTGGCTGGAATGGCGAACCCGAGCACAAGGAGGGGAGAAATGAGGTGCGTATTAGAAACTTTCCCGATCTCACGGCATACCATCTTCTGGGTTTCCCATGCATGTTTTGATGTAGGAAGATTCCCTTGTACCTGGAGATTTGAGACCCATCGGGTGGGTACCCCGCGGTATTACTTTAAAGTATCTGCATTTGCTCACCCAACCTCAACAATCCTCTCAGCCCCAAGAGTGTCCAGCCTTATGTCTCATCCAGCTGTGGGTCTAGATATGGTCAATCCAGGTTGCATCAGAGACCCTGAACGGATTTTGTAAGAATTTCTCTCTCTTTCACTGTCTTTGCTTTGTGGGTTTTTTAAAGTAATGTATGTTTAGAATGGGGTTTGGCTGCTTTTCCCTGCTGTGTTTATGCCGCTTTACACCCTCTTGATTCACTTGCAGAGAGATATCGATACATAGGTTTTCAGATTCATACTAGTCAGATATATTCTTGTGCGGTGACTAGGGGGTGTTGAGTCCAGTTCACTGAGCAGGGAGTAGGCCTTGTCTAGTACATATTTGGCTTATGAGCGGTGTCTGAGCTAATTTCAAACCCTTGTTTTATGCATCACCCCACCTCACCTTTCCAGTTAAGCAGACATAGTGTGTCTTCTAAAGGTGTGACTCTGTTCTGTTTGGTAATTCAGTTCAAGTGTAGCGATTTTGACATTCCCTCTATAAGCGATATCTTAGGATAAGTGCCTTTTTCTGTGTGACTTATTTCACTTAGAATCATCGTACCTAAATCCACTCATCATGCTGCTAACTAGCCTTATGACATTGATTTCATGGCTGAGTGATATTGCATTGTGCCAAGTACCACCATTTGTTTATCCATTTTTCTTTTTCCTGGGATATTGAAGGTGTACCGAAGCGGAGGTTCTTGGCAACAGAGCAGCCGTAAACTTTAGGGTGCCTGTGTCTTGTTGATTTTTAGTTTTCCCAATTTATACGCCCATGAGTGGAAGTGCCCTATGCTCTCTACGCTGTGTTTATTACTTGTTTCAGGACACACCGTACTCTTCTCCAGATTGCCTGTTGGCAATTTACATCCCGCCCATCAGCGTAGCAAGGCTCCCATGTCTCCATGGCCTGTCTTGCTTTTCTGGTTTTTACACTTTGTTCAGCATGGCCCTTTTGACCGAGGGCAAGCGAGACTTCTTTGTAGCACTGATTTGCCCTTCCGGCTTGCTTGGTTGGCCAAAAAGGGCGTATGCGTTTTTTCCTGAATATATTCAGGAAAAAACGCATACGCCCTTTTTGGCCAAGGGCATCATTGTCAACGTTTTGTCACTTTTCATGTGCTTTAAAGGCGAGTCGAATCTACCTCCTGAAATCTGTTTCCTGCAAATCTGCCTTGCTTTCAAATCCTCTTCGTTGCCTTCCCTCAAAATATTTGTGGACGAGAGATCTCATTTATAACTCTGCACGTTTGTGAATTGCAGTGCCCCTGAGCTCCATTTGTCTCCTCGCTTTTTTGGGAGCTGGCCGCAAAAGCGCAGGATTGCTTCAGGCCCTATTTTGGTTTTGGGGGGCAGGCTGAGCCTGTGGTTCATTCTTCTTCCTGATGGGAAAATGGAGTGACCTGTGCCTGTCCCAACACCTAGGGCTAGTCTCTCGTTGGTTCCCCGTCTTCCCGTTCATCCTCAGGACAAACTGCAACCTGGACGAAACAGGAGGTTAAAGGTGCTGATTCTCCAAGTAGGGAGATGGTGCATCAAGCGGCTGGAATGGCGGACCCGAGCACAAGGAGAGGAGAAATTAGGTGCGTTTTAGAAACTTTTTCCGATCTCACGGCATACCATCTTCTGGGTTTCCCATGCATGTTTTGATGTAGGAAGATGCCCTTGTACCTGGAGATTTGAGACCCATGGGGTGGGTACCCCGCTGTATTACTTTAAAGTATCTGCATTTGCTCACCCAACCTCACCAATCCTCTCAGCCCCAAGAGTGTCCAGCCTTATGTCTCATCCAGCTGTGGGTCTAGATATGGTCAATCCAGGTTGCATCAGAGACCCTGAACGGATTTTGTAAGAATTTCTCTCTCTTTCACTGTCTTTGCTTTGTGGGTTTTTTAAAGTAATGTATGTTTAGAATGGGGTTTGGCTGCTTTTCCCTGCTGTGTTTATGCCGCTTTACACCCTCTTGATTCACTTGCAGAGAGATATCGATACATAGGTTTTCAGATTCATACTAGTCAGATATATTCCTGTGCGGTGACTAGGGGGTGTTGAGTCCAGTTCACTGAGCAGGGAGTAGGCCTTGTCTATTACATATTTGGCTTATGGAGCGGTGTCTGAGCTAATTTCAAACCCTTGTTTTATGCATCACCCCACCTCACCTTTCCGGTTAAGCAGCCATAGTGTGTCTTCTAAAGGTGTGCCTCTGTTCTGTTTTGTAATTCAGTTCAAGTGTAGCGATTTTGACATTCCCTCTATAAGCGATATCTTAGGATAAGTGCCTTTTTCTGTGTGACTTATTTCACTTAGAATCATCGTACCTAAATCCACTAATCATGCTGCTACCTAGTCTTATGACATTGATTTCATGGCTGAGTGATATTCCATTGTGCCAAGTACCACCATTTCTTTATCCATTTTTCTCTTTCCTGGGATATTGAAGGTGTACCGAAGTGGAGGTTCTTGGCAACAGAGCAGCCGTAAACTTTAGGGTGCCTGTGTCTTGTTGATTTTTAATTTTCCCAATTTATACGCCCATGAGTGGAAGTGCCCTATGCTCTCTACGCTGTGTTTATTACTTGTTTCAGGACACACCGTACTCTTCTCCAGAGTGCCTGTTGGCAATTTACATCCCGCCCATCAGCGTAGCAAGGCTCCCATGACTCCATGGCCTGTCCAGCTTTTCTGCTTTTTACACTTTGTTCAGCATGGCCCTTTTGACCGAGGGCAAGCGAGACTTCTTTGTAGCGCTGATTTGCCCTTCCGGCTTGCTTGGTTGGCCAAAAAGGGCGTATGCGTTTTTTCCTGAATATGTTCAGGAAAAAACGCATACGCCCTTTTTGGCCAAGGGCATCATTGTCAACGTTTTGCCGCTTTTCATGTGCTTTAAAGGCGAGTCGAATCTACCTCCTGAAATCTGTTTCCTGCAAATCTGCCTTGCTTTCAAATCCTCTTCGTTGCCTTCCCTCAATATATTTGTGGACGAGAGTTCTCATTTATAACTCTGCACGTTTGTGAATTGCAGTGCCCCTGAGCTCCATTTGTCTCCTCGCTTTCTTGGGAGCTGGCCGCAAAAGCGCAGGATTGCTTCAGGCCCTATTTTGGTTCTGGGGGGCAGGCTGAGCCTGTGGTTCATTCTTCTTCCTGATGGGAAAATGGAGTGACCTGTGCCTGTCCCAACACCTAGGGCTAGTCTCTTGTTGGTTCCCCGTCTTCCCGTTCATCCTTAGGACAAATTGCAACCTGGACGAAACAGGAGGTTAAAGGTGCTGATTCTCCAAGTAGGGAGATGGTTAGTCAAGCGGCTGGAATGGCGAACCCGAGCACAAGGAGAGGAGAAATGAGGTGCGTTTTAGAAACCTTTCCCGATCTCACGGCATACCATCCTCTGTGTTTCCCATGCATGTTTTGACGTAGGAAGATGCCCTTGTACCTGGAGATTTGAGACCCATTTGGTGGGTACCCCGCAGTATTACTTTAAAGTATCTGCATTTGTTCACCCAACCTCACCAATCCTCTCAGCCTCAAGAGTGTCCAGCCTTATGTCTCATCCAGCTGTGGGTCTAGATATGGTCAATCCAGGTTGCATCATAGACCCTGAATGGATTTTGTATGAATTTCTCTCTCTTTAACTGTCTTTGTTTTGTGGGTTTTTTAAAGTAATTTATGTTTAGAATCGGGCTTGGCTGATTTTCCCTGCTGTGTTTATGCCGCTTTACACCCTCTTGATTCACTTGCAGACAGATATCGATACATAGGTTTTCAGATTCTTACTAGTCAAATATATTCTTGTGTGGTGACTAGGGTGTGTTGAGTCCAGTTCACTGAGCAGGGAGTAGGCCTTGTCTATTACATATTTGGCTTATGGAGCGGTCTCTGAGCTAATTTCAAACCCTTGTTTTATGCATCACCCCACCTCACCTTTCCCGTTAAGCAGCCATAGTGTGTCTTCTAAAGGTGTGACTCTGTTCTCTTTTGTAATTCAGTTCAAGTGTAGCGATTTTGACATTCCCTCTATAAGCGATATCTTAGGATAAGTGTCTTTTTCTGTGTGACTTATTTCACTTAGAATCATCGTACCTAAATCCACTCATCATGCTGCTAACTAGCCTTATGACATTGATTTCATGGCTGAGTGATATTCCATTGTGCCAAGTACCACCATTTCTTTATCCATTTTTCTCTTTCCTGGGATATTGAAGGTGTACCGAAGCGGAGGTTCTTGGAAACAGAGCAGCCGTAAACTTTAGGGTGCCTGTGTCTTGTTGATTTTTAGTTTTCCCAATTTATATGCCCATGAGTGGAAGTGCCCTATGCTCTCAACGCTGTGTTTATTACTTGTTTCAGGACACACCGTACTCTTCTCCAGAGTGCCTGTTGGCAATTTACATCCCGCCCATCAGCGTAGCAAGGCTCCCCTGTCTCCATGGCCTGTCCTGCTTTTCTGGTTTTTACAGTTTGTTCAGCATGGCCCTTTTGACCGAGGGCAAGCGAGACTTCTTTGTAGCGCTGATTTGCCCTTCTGGCTTGCTTGGTTGGCCAAAAAGGGCGTATGCGTTTTTTCCTGAATATATTCAGGAAAAAACGCATACGCCCTTTTTGGCCAAGGGCATCATTGTCAACGTTTTGCCGCTTTTCATGTGCTTTAAAGGCGAGTCGAATCTACCTCCTGAAATCTGTTTCCTGCAAATCTGCCTTGCTTTCAAATCCTCTTCGTTGCCTTCCCTCAATATATTTGTGGACGAGAGTTCTCATTTATAACTCTGCACGTTTGTGAATTGCAGTGCCCCTGAGCTCCATTTGTCTCCTCGCTTTTTTGGGAGCTGGCCGCAAAAGCGCAGGATTGCTTCAGGCCCTATTTTGGTTCTGGGGGGCAGGCTGAGCCTGTGGTTCATTCTTCTTCCTGATGGGAAAATGGAGTGACCTATGCCTGTCCCAACACCTAGGGCTCGTCTCACATTGGTTCCACGTCTTCCCGTTCATCCTCAGGACAGATTGCAACCTGTACAATCAGGAGGTTAAAGGTGCTCATTCTCCAAATAGGGAGATGGTTAGTCAAGCAGCTGGAATGGTGAACCCGAGCACAAGGAGAGGAGAAATGAGGTGCGTTTTAGAAACCTTTCCCGATCTCATGGCATACCATCTTCTGGGTTTCCCATGCATGTTTTGATGTAGGAAGATGCCCTTGTACCTGGAGATTTGAGACCCATGGGGTGTGTTCCCCGCAGTGTTACTTTAAAGTATCTGCGTTTGCTCACCCAACCTCACCAATCCTCTCAGCCCCAAGAGTGTCCAGCCTTATGTCTCATCCAGCTGTGGGTCTAGATATGGTCAATCCAGGTTGCATCATGGACCCTGAACGGATGTTGTAAGAATTTCTCTCTCTTTCACTGTCTTTGTTTTGTGGGTTTTTTAAGTAATTTATGTTTAGAATCGGGTTTGGCTGCTTTTCCCTGCTGTGTTGATGCCGCTTTACACCCTCTTGATTCACTTGCAGAGAGATATCGATACATAGGTTTTCAGATTCTTACTAGTCAGATATATTCTTGTGTGGTGACTAGGGTGTGTTGAGTCCAGTTCACTGAGCAGGGAGTAGGCCTTGTCTATTACATATTAGGGTTATGGAGCGGTCTCTGAGCTAATTTCAAACCCTTGTTTTATGCATCACCCCACCTCACCTTTCCTGTTAAGCAGCCATAGTGTGTCTTCTAAAGGTGTGACTCTGTTCTGTTTTGTAATTCAGTTCAAGTGTAGCGATTTTGACATTCCCTCTATAAGCGATATCTTAGGATAAGTGTCTTTTTCTGTGTGACTTATTTCACTTAGAATCATCGTACCTAAATCCACTCATCATGCTGCTAACTAGCCTTATGACATTGATTTCATGGCTGAGTGATATTCCATTGTGCCAAGTACCACCATTTCTTTATCCATTTTTCTCTTTCCTGGGATATTGAAGGTGTACCGAAGCGGAGATTCTTGGAAACAAAGCAGCCGTAAACTTTAGGGTGCCTGTGTCTTGTTGATTTTTAGTTTTCCCGATTTATACGCCCATGAGTGGAAGTGCCCTATGCTCTCTACGCTGTGTTTATTACTTGTTTCAGGACACACCGTACTCTTCTCCAGAGTGCCTGTTGGCAATTTACATCCCGCCCATCAGCGTAGCAAGGCTCCCATGTCTCCATGGCCTGTCCTGCTTTTCTGGTTTTTACACTTTGTTCAGCATGGCCCTTTTGACCGAGGGCAAGCGAGACTTCTTTGTAGCGCTGATTTGCCCTTCCGGCTTGCTTGGTTGGCCAAAAAGGGCGTATGCGTTTTTTCCTGAATATATTCAGGAAAAAACGCATACGCCCTTTTTGGCCAAGGGCATCATTGTCAACGTTTTGCCGCTTTTCATGTGCTTTAAAGGCGAGTCGAATCTACCTCCTGAAATCTGTTTCCTGCAAATCTGCCTTGCTTTCAAATCCTCTTCGTTGCCTTCCCTCAATATATTTGTGGACGAGAGTTCTCATTTATAACTCTGCACGTTTGTGAATTGCAGTGCCCCTGAGCTCCATTTGTCTCCTCGCTTTCTTGGGAGCTGGCCGCAAAAGCGCAGGATTGCTTCAGGCCCTATTTTGGTTCTGGGGGGCAGGCTGAGCCTGTGGTTCATTCTTCTTCCTGATGGGAAATGGAGTGACCTGTGCCTGTCCCAACACCTAGGGCTAGTCTCTCGTTGGTTCCCCGTCTTCCCGTTCATCCTCAGGACAAATTGCAACCTGGACGAAAGAGGAGGTTAAAGGTGCTGATTCTCCAAGTAGAGAGATGGTTAGTCAAGCGGCTGGAATGGCGAACCCGAGCACAAGGAGAGGAGAAATGAGGTGCGTTTTAGAAACCTTTCCTGATCTCACGGCATACCATCTTCTGGGTTTCCCATGCATGTTTTGATGTAGGAAGATTCCCTTGTACCTGGAGATTTGAGACCCATGGGGTGGGTACCCTGCGGTATTACTTTAAAGTATCTGCATTTGCTCACCCAACCTCACCAATCCTCTCAGCCCCAAGAGTGTCCAGCCTTATGTCTCATCCAGCTGTGGGTCTAGATATGGTCAATCCAGGTTGCATCAGAGACCCTGAACGGATTTTGTAAGAATTTCTCTCTCTTTCACTGTCTTTGCTTTGTGGGTTTTTTAAAGTAATGTATGTTGAGAATGGGGTTTGGCAGCTTTTCCCTTCTGTGTTTATGCCGCTTTACACCCTCTTGATTCACTTGCAGAGAGATATCGATACATAGGTTTTTGAGATTTATACTAGTCAGATATATTCTTGTGCGGTGACTAGGGGGTGTTGAGTCCAGTTCACTGAGCAGGGAGTAGGCCTTGTCTAGTACATATTTGGCTTATGGAGCGGTGTCTGAGCTAATTTCAAACCCTTGTTTTATGCATCACCCCACCTCACCTTTCCGGTTAAGCAGCCATAGTGTGTCTTCTAAAGGTGTGCCTCTGTTCTGTTTTGTAATTCAGTTCAAGTGTAGCGATTTTGGCATTCCCTCTATAAGCGATATCTTAGGATAAGTGCCTTTTTCTGTGTGACTTATTTCACTTAGAATCATCGTACCTAAATCCACTCATCATGCTGCTAAGTAGCCTTATGACATTGATTTCATGGCTGAGTGATATTCCATTGTGCCAAGTACCACCATTTCTTTATCCATTTTTCTCTTTCCTGGGATATTGAAGGTGTACCGAAGCGGAGATTCTTGGAAACACAGCAGCCGTAAACTTTAGGGTGCCTGTGTCTTGTTGATTTTTAGTTTTCCCAATTTATACGCCCATGAGTGGAAGTGCCCTATGCTCTCTACGCTGTGTTTATTACTTGTTTCAGGACACACCGTACTCTTCTCCAGAGTGCCTGTTGGCAATTTACATCCCGCCCATCAGCGTAGCAAGGCTCCCATGTCTCCATGGCCTGTCCTGCTTTTCTGGTTTTTACACTTTGTTCAGCATGGCCCTTTTGACCGAGGGCAAGCGAGACTTCTTTGTAGCGCTGATTTGCCCTTCCGGCTTGCTTGCTTGGCCTAAAAGGGCGTATGCGTTTTTTCCTGAATATATTCAGGAAAAAACGCATACGCCCTTTTTGGCCAAGGGCATCATTATCAACGTTTTGCTGCTTTTCATGTGCTTTAAAGGCGAGTCGAATCTACCTCCTGAAATCTGTTTCCTGCAAATCTGCCTTGCTTTCAAATCCTCTTCGTTGCCTTCCCTCAATATATTTGTGGACGAGAGTTCTCATTTATAACTCTGCACGTTTGTGAATTGCAGTGCCCCTGAGCTCCATTTGTCTCCTCGCTTTTTTGGGAGCTGGCCGCAAAAGTGCAGGATTGCTTCAGGCCCTATTTTGGTTCTGGGGGGCAGGCTGAGCCTGTGGTTCATTCTTCTTCCTGATGGGAAAATGGAGTGACCTGTGCCTGTCCCAACACCTAGGGCTAGTCTCTCGTTGGTTCCCCGTCTTCCCGGTCATCCTCAGGACAAATTGCAACCTGGACGAAACAGGAGGTTAAAGGTGCTGATTCTCCAAGTAGAGAGATGGTTAGTCAAGCGGCTGGAATGGCGAACCCGAGCACAAGGAGAGGAGAAATGAGATGCGTTTTAGAAACCTTTCCCGATCTCATGGCATACCATCTTCTGGGTTTCCCATGCATGTTTTGATGTAGGAAGATTCCCTTGTACCTGGAGATTTGAGAACCATGGGGTGGGTACCCCGCGGTATTACTTTAAAGTATCTGCATTTGCTCACCCAACCTCACCAATCCTCTCAGCCCCAAGAGTATCCAGCCTTATGTCTCATCCAGCTGTGGGTCTAGATATGGTCAATCCAGGTTGCATCAGATACCCTGAACGGATTTTGTAAGAATTTCTCTCTCTTTCACTGTCTTTGCTTTGTGGGTTTTTTAAAGTAATGTATGTTTAGAATGGGGTTTGGCTGCTTTTCCCTGCTGCGTTTATGCTGCTTTACACCCTCTTGATTCACTTGCAGAGAGATATCGATACATAGGTTTTTGAGATTCATACTAGTCAGATATATTCTTGTGCGGTGACTAGGGGGTGTTGAGTCCAGTTCACTGAGCAGGGAGTAGGCCTTGTCTAGTACATATTTGGCTTATGGAGCGGTGTCTGAGCTAATTTCAAACCCTTGTTTTATGCATCACCCCACCTCACCTTTCCGGTTAAGTAGCCATAGTGTGTCTTCTAAAGGTGTGCCTCTGTTCTGTTTTGTAATTCAGTTCAAGTGTAGCGATTTTGGCATTCCCTCTATAAGCGATATCTTAGGATAAGTGCCTTTTTCTGTGTGACTTATTTCACTTAGAATCATCGTACCTAAATCCACTCATCATGCTGCTAAGTAGCCTTATGACATTGATTTCATGGCTGAGTGATATTCCATTGTGCCAAGTACCACCATTTCTTTATCCATTTTTCTCTTTCCTGGGATATTGAAGGTGTACCGAAGCGGAGATTCTTGGAAACAGAGCAGCCTTAAACTTTAGGGTGCCTGTGTCTTGTTGATTTTTAGTTTTCCCAATTTATACGCCCATGAGTGGAAGTGCCCTATGCTCTCTACGCTGTGTTTATTACTTGTTTCAGGACACACCGTACTCTTCTCCAGAGTGCCTGTTGGCAATTTACATCCCGCCCATCAGCGTAGCAAGGCTCCCATGTCTCCATGGCCTGTCCTGCTTTTCTGGTTTTTACACTTTGTTCAGCATGGCCCTTTTGACCGAGGGCAAGCGAGACTTCTTTGTAGCGCTGATTTGCCCTTCCGGCTTGCTTGCTTGGCCTAAAAGGGCGTATGCGTTTTTTCCTGAATATATTCAGGAAAAAACGCATACGCCCTTTTTGGCCAAGGGCATCATTATCAACGTTTTGCTGCTTTTCATGTGCTTTAAAGGCGAGTCGAATCTACCTCCTGAAATCTGTTTCCTGCAAATCTGCCTTGCTTTCAAATCCTCTTCGTTGCCTTCCCTCAATATATTTGTGGACGAGAGTTCTCATTTATAACTCTGCACGTTTGTGAATTGCAGTGCCCCTGAGCTCCATTTGTCTCCTCGCTTTTTTGGGAGCTGGCCGCAAAAGAGCAGGATTGCTTCAGGCCCTATTTTGGTTCTGGGGGGCAGGCTGAGCCTGTGGTTCATTCTTCTTCCTGATGGGAAAATGGAGTGACCTGTGCCTGTCCCAACACCTAGGGCTAGTCTCTCGTTGGTTCCCCGTCTTCCCGTTCATCCTCAGGACAAATTGCAACCTGGACGAAACAGGAGGTTAAAGGTGCTGATTCTCCAAGTAGGGAGATGGTTAGTCAAGAGGCTGGAATGGCGAACCCGAGCACAAGGAGAGGAGAAATGAGGTGCGTTTTAGAAACCTTTCCCGATCTCACGGCATACCATCTTCTGGGTTTCCCATGCATGTTTTGATGTAGGAAGATTCCCTTGTACCTGGAGATTTGAGACCCATGGGGTGGGTACCCCGCGGTATTACTTTAAAGGATCTGCATTTGCTCACCCAACCTCACCAATCCTCTCAGCCCCAAGAGTGTCCAGCCTTATGTCTCATCCAGCTGTGGGTCTAGATATGGTCAATCCAGGTTGCATCAGAGACCCTGAACGGATTTTGTAAGAATTTCTCTCTCTTTCACTGTCTTTGCTTTGTGGGTTTTTTAAATTAATGTATGTTTAGAATGGGGTTTGGCAGCTTTTCCCTTCTGTGTTTATGCCGCTTTACACCCTCTTGATTCACTTGCAGAGAGATATCGATACATAGGTTTTCAGATTCATACTAGTCCGATATATTCTTGTGCGGTGACTAGGGGGTGTTGAGTCCAGTTCACTGAGCAGGGAGTAGGCCTTGTCTATTACATATTTGGCTTATGGAGCGGTGTCTGAGCTAATTTCAAACCCTTGTTTTATGCATCACCCCACCTCACCTTTCCGGTTAAGTAGCCATAGTGTGTCTTCTAAAGGTGTGCCTCTGTTCTGTTTTGTAATTCAGTTCAAGTGTAGCGATTTTGGCATTCCCTCTATAAACGATATCTTAGGATAAGTGCCTTTTTCTGTGTGACTTATTTCACTTAGAATCATCGTACCTAAATCCACTCATCATGCTGCTAAGTAGCCTTATGACATTGATTTCATGGCTGAGTGATATTCCATTGTGCCAAGTACCACCATTTCTTTATCCATTTTTCTCTTTCCTGGGATATTGAAGGTGTACCGAAGCGGAGATTCTTGGAAACAGAGCAGCCGTAAACTTTAGGGTGCCTGTGTCTTGTTGATTTTTAGTTTTCCCAATTTATACGCCCATGAGTGGAAGTGCCCTATGCTCTCTACGCTGTGTTTATTACTTGTTTCAGGACACACCGTACTCTTCTCCAGAGTGCCTGTTGGCAATTTACATCCCGCCCATCAGCGTAGCAAGGCTCCCATGTCTCCATGGCCTGTCCTGCTTTTCTGGTTTTTACACTTTGTTCAGCATGGCCCTTTTGACCGAGGGCAAGCGAGACTTCTTTGTAGCGCTGATTTGCCCTTCCGGCTTGCTTGCTTGGCCTAAAAGGGCGTATGCGTTTTTTCCTGAATATATTCAGGAAAAAACGCATACGCCCTTTTTGGCCAAGGGCATCATTGTCAACGTTTTGCCGCTTTTCATGTGCTTTAAAGGCGAGTCGAATCTACCTCCTGAAATCTGTTTCCTGCAAATCTGCCTTGCTTTCAAATCCTCTTCGTTGACTTCCCTCAATATATTTGTGGACGAGAGTTCTCATTTATAACTCTGCACGTTTGTGAATTGCAGTGCCCCTGAGCTCCATTTGTCTCCTCGCTTTTTTGGGAGCTGGCCGCAAAAGCGCAGGATTGCTTCAGGCCCTATTTTGGTTCTGGGGGGCAGGCTGAGCCTGTGGTTCATTCTTCTTCCTGATGGGAAAATGGAGTGACCTATGCCTGTCCCAACACCTAGGGCTCGTCTCTCGTTGGTTCCGCATCTTCCCGTTCATCCTCAGGACAAATTGCAACCTGTACAATCAGGAGGTTAAAGGTGCTGATTCTCCAAGTAGGGAGATGGTTAGTCAAGTGGCTGGAATGGCGAACCCGAGCACAAGGAGAGGAGAAATGAGGTGCGTTTTAGAAACCTTTCCCGATCTCATGGCATACCATCTTCTGGGTTTCCCATGCATGTTTTGATGTAGGAAGATGCCCTTGTACCAGGAGATTTGAGACCCATGGGGTGTGTTCCCAGCAGTGTTACTTTAAAGTATCTGGGTTTGCTCACTCAACCTCACCAATCCGCTCAGCCCCAAGAGTGTCCAGCCTTATGTCTCATCCAGCTGTGGGTCTATATATCGTCAATCCAGGTTGCATCATAGACCCTGAACGGATTTTGTAAGAATTTCTGTCTCTTTCACTGTCTTTCTTTTGTGGGTTTTTTAAAGTAATGTATGTTTAGAATCGGGCTTGGCTGCTTTTCCCTGCTGTGTTGATGCCGCTTTACACCCTTTTGATTCACTTGCAGAGAGATATCGATACATAGGTTTTCAGATTCTTACTACTCAGATATATTCTTCTGTGGTGACTAGGGGGTGTTGAGTCCAGTTCACTGAGCAGGGAGTAGGCCTTGTCTAGTACATATTTGGCTTATGGAGCGGTGTCTGAGCTAATTTCAAACCCTTGTTTTATGCATCACCTCACCTCTCCTTTCCGGTTAAGTAGCCATAGTGTGTCTTCTAAAGGTGTGCCTCTGTTCTGTTTTGTAATTCAGTTCAAGTGTAGCGATTTTGGCATTCCCTCTATAAGCGATATCTTAGGATAAGTGCCTTTTTCTGTGTGACTTATTTCACTTAGAATCATCGTACCTAAATCCACTCATCATGCTGCTAAGTAGCCTTATGACATTGATTTCATGGCTGAGTGATATTCCATTGTGCCAAGTACCACCATTTCTTTATCCATTTTTCTCTTTCCTGGGATATTGAAGGTGTACCGAAGCGGAGATTCTTGGAAACAGAGCAGCCGTAAACTTTAGGGTGCCTGTGTCTTGTTGATTTTTAGTTTTCCCAATTTATACGCCCATGAGTGGAAGTGCCCTATGCTCTCTACGCTGTGTTTATTACTTGTTTCAGGACACACCGTACTCTTCTCCAGAGTGCCTGTTGGCAATTTACATCCCGCCCATCAGCGTAGCAAGGCTCCCATGTCTCCATGGCCTGTCCTGCTTTTCTGGTTTTTACACTTTGTTCAGCATGGCCCTTTTGACCGAGGGCAAGCGAGACTTCTTTGTAGCGCTGATTTGCCCTTCCGGCTTGCTTGCTTGGCCTAAAAGGGCGTATGCGTTTTTTCCTGAATATATTCAGGAAAAAACGCATACGCCCTTTTTGGCCAAGGGCATCATTGTCAACGTTTTGCCGCTTTTCATGTGCTTTAAAGGCGAGTCGAATCTACCTCCTGAAATCTGTTTCCTGCAAATCTGCCTTGCTTTCAAATCCTCTTCGTTGCCTTCCCTCAATATATTTGTGGACGAGAGTTCTCATTTATAACTCTGCACGTTTGTGAATTGCAGTGCCCCTGAGCTCCATTTGTCTCCTCGCTTTTTTGGGAGCTGGCCGCAAAAGCGCAGGATTGCTTCAGGCCCTATTTTGGTTCTGGGGGGCAGGCTGAGCCTGTGGTTCATTCTTCTTCCTGATGGGAAAATGGAGTGACCTATACCTGTCCCAACACCTAGGGCTCGTCTCTCGTTGGTTCCGCGTCTTCCCGTTCATCCTCAGGACAAATTGCAACCTCTACAATCAGGAGGTTAAAGGTGCTGATTCTCCAAGTAGGGAGATGGTTAGTCAAGTGGCTGGAATGGCGAACCCGAGCACAAGGAGAGGAGAAATGAGGTGCGTTTTAGAAACCTTTCCCGATCTCATGGCATACCATCTTCTGGGTTTCCCATGCATGTTTTGATGTAGGAAGATGCCCTTGTACCTGGAGATTTGAGACCCATGGGGTGTGTTCCCAGCAGTGTTACTTTAAAGTATCTGCATTTCTCACCCAACCTCACCAATCCGCTCAGCCCGAAGAGTGTCCAGCCTTATGTCTCATCCAGCTGTGGGTCTAGATATGGTCAATCCAGGTTGCATCATAGACCCTGAACGGATTTTGTAAGAATTTCTGTCTCTTTCCCTGTCTTTCTTTTGTGGGTTTTTTAAAGTAATGTATGTTTAGAATCGGGCTTGGCTGCTTTTCCCTGCTGTGTTGATGCCGCTTTACACCCTCTTGATTCACTTGCAGAGAGATATCGATACATAGGTTTTTGAGATTCATACTAGTCAGATATATTCTTGTGCGGTGACTAGGGGGTGTTGAGTCCAGTTCACTGAGCAGGGAGTAGGCCTTGTCTAGTACATATTTGGCTTATGGAGCGGTGTCTGAGCTAATTTCAAACCCTTGTTTTATGCATCACCCCACCTCACCTTTCCGGTTAAGTAGCCATAGTGTGTCTTCTAAAGGTGTGCCTCTGTTCTGTTTTGTAATTCAGTTCAAGTGTAGCGATTTTGGCATTCCCTCTATAAGCGATATCTTAGGATAAGTGCCTTTTTCTGTGTGACTTATTTCACTTAGAATCATCGTACCTAAATCCACTCATCATGCTGCTACGTAGCCTTATGACATTGATTTCATGGCTGAGTGATATTCCATTGTGCCAAGTACCACCATTTCTTTATCCATTTTTCTCTTTCCTGGGATATTGAAGGTGTACCGAAGCGGAGATTCTTGGAAACAGAGCAGCCGTAAACTTTAGGGTGCCTGTGTCTTGTTGATTTTTAGTTTTCCCAATTTATACGCCCATGAGTGGAAGTGCCCTATGCTCTCTACGCTGTGTTTATTACTTGTTTCAGGACACACCGTACTCTTCTCCAGAGTGCCTGTTGGCAATTTACATCCCGCCCATCAGCGTAGCAAGGCTCCCATGTCTCCATGGCCTGTCCTGCTTTTCTGGTTTTTACACTTTGTTCAGCATGGCCCTTTTGACCGAGGGCAAGCGAGACTCCTTTGTAGCGCTGATTTGCCCTTCCGGCTTGCTTGGTTGGCCAAAAAGGGCGTATGCGTTTTTTCCTGAATATATTCAGGAAAAAACGCATACGCCCTTTTTGGCCAAGGGCATCATTGTCAACGTTTTGCCGCTTTTCATGTGCTTTAAAGGCGAGTCGAATCTACCTCCTGAAATCTGTTTCCTGCAAATCTGCCTTGCTTTCAAATCCTCTTCATTGCCTTCCCTCAATATATTTGTGGACGAGAGTTCTCATTTATAACTCTGCACGTTTGTGAATTGCAGTGCCCCTGAGCTCCATTTGTCTCCTCGCTTTTTTGGGAGCTGGCCGCAAAAGCGCAGGATTGCTTCAGGCCCTATTTTGGTTCTGGGGGGCAGGCTGAGCCTGTGGTTCATTCTTCTTCCTGATGGGAAAATGGAGTGACCTGTGCCTGTCCCAACACCGAGGGCTAGTCTCTCGTTGTTTCCCCGTCTTCCCGTTCATCCTCAGGACAAATTGCAACCTGGACGAAACAGGAGGTTAAAGGTGCTGATTCTCCAAGTAGGGAGATGGTTAGTCAAGCGGCTGGAATGGCGAACCCGAGCACAAGGAGAGGAGAAATGAGGTGCGTTTTAGAAACCTTTCCCGATCTCACGGCATACCATCTTCTGGGTTTCCCATGCATGTTTTGATGTAGGAAGATGCCTTGTACCGGGAGATTTGAGACCCATGGGGTGTGTTCCCAGCAGTGTTACTTTAAAGTATCTGCGTTTGCTCACCCAACCTCACCAATCCTCTCAGCCCCAAGAGTGTCCAGCCTTATGTCTCATCCAGCTGTGGGTCTAGATATGGTCAATCCAGGTTGCATCATAGACCCTGAACGGATTTTGTAAGAATTTCTCTCTCTTTCACTGTCTTTCTTTTGTGGGTTTTTTAAAGTAATGTATGTTTAGAATCGGGCTTGGCTGCTTTTCCCTGCTGTGTTGATGCCGCTTTACACCCTTTTGATTCACTTGCAGAGAGATATCGATACATAGGTTTTCAGATTCTTACTAGTCAGATATATTCTTGAGTGGTGACTAGGGTGTATTGAGTCCAGTTCACTGAGCATGGAGTAGGCCTTGTCTATTACATATTTGGCTTATGGAGCGGTCTCTGAGCTAATTTCAAACCCTTGTTTTATGCATCACCCCACCTCACCTTTCCCGTTAAGCAGCCATAGTGTGTCTTCTAAAGGTGTGACTATGTTCTGTTTTGTAATTCAGTTCAAGTGTAGCGATTTTGACATTCCCCCTAAAAGCGATATCTTAGGATAAGTGTCTTTTTCTGTGTGACTTATTTCACTTAGAATCATCGTACCTAAATCCACTCATCATGCTGCTATCTAGCCTTATGACATTGATTTCATGGCTGAGTGATATTCCATTGTGCCAAGTACCACCATTTCTTTATCCATTTTTCTCTTTCCTGGGATATTGAAGGTGTACCGAAGCGGAGATTCTTGGAAAGAGAGCAGCCGTAAACTTTAGGGTGCCTGTGTCTTGTTGATTTTTAGTTTTCCCAATTTATACGCCCATGAGTGGAAGTGCCCTATGCTCTCTACGCTGTGTTTCTTACTTGTTTCAGGACACACCGTACTCTTCTCCAGAGTGCCTGTTGGCAATTTACATCCCGCCCATCAGCGTAGCAAGGCTTCCATGTCTCCATGGCCTGTCCTGCTTTTCTGGTTTTTACACTTTTTTCAGCATGGCCCTTTTGACCGAGGGCAAGCGAGATTTCTTTGTAGCGCTGATTTGGCCTTCCGGCTTGCTTGGTTGGCCAAAAAGGGCGTATGCGTTTTTTCCTGAATATATTCAGGAAAAAACGCATACGCCCTTTTTGGCCAAGGGCATCATTGTCAACGTTTTGCCGCTTTTCATGTGCTTTAAAGGCGAGTCGAATCTACCTCCTGAAATCTGTTTCCTGCAAATCTGCCTTGCTTTCAAATCCTCTTCGTTGCCTTCCCTCAATATATTTGTGGACGAGAGTTCTCATTTATAACTCTGCACGTTTGTGAATTGCAGTGCCCCTGAGCTCCATTTGTCTCCTCGCTTTTTTGGGAGCTGGCCGCAGAAGCGCAGGATTGCTTCAGGCCCTATTTTGGTTCTGGGGGGCAGGCTGAGCCTGTGGTTCATTCTTCTTCCTGATGGAAAAATGGAGTGACCTGTGCCTGTCCCAACACCTAGGGCTAGTCTCTCGTTGGTTCCCCGTCTTCCCGTTCATCCTCAGGACAAATTGCAACCTGGACGAAACAGGAGGTTAAAGGTGCTGATTCTCCAAGTAGGGAGATGGTTAGTCAAGCGGCTGGAATGGCGAACCCGAGCACAAGGAGAGGAGAAATGAGGTGCGTTTTAGAAACCTTTCCCGATCTCACGGCATACCATCTTCTGGGTTTCCCATGAATGTTTTGATGTAGGAAGATGCCCTTGTACCTGGAGATTTGAGACCCATGGGGTGGGTACCCCGCGGTATTACTTTAAAGTATCTGTATTTGCTCACCCAACCTCACCAATCCTCTCAGCCCCAAGAGTGTCCAGCCTTATGTCTCATCCAGCTGTGGGTCTAGATATGGTCAATCCAGGTTGCATCAGAGACCCTGAACGGATTTTGTAAGAATTTCTCTCTCTTTCACTGTCTTTGCTTTGTGGGTTTTTTAAAGTAATGTATGATTAGAATGGGGTTTGGCTGCTTTTCCCTGCTGCGTTGATGCTGCTTTACACCCTCTTGATTCACTTGCAGAGAGATATCGATACATAGGTTTTCAGATTCTTACTAGTCAGATATATTCTTGTGTGGTGACTAGGGTGTGTTGAGTCCAGTTCCCTGAGCAGGGAGTAGGCCTTGTCTAGTACATATTTGGCTTATGGAGCGGTGTCTGAGCTAATTTCAAACCCTTGTTTTATGCATCACCCCACCTCACCTTTCCCGTTAAGCAGCCATAGTGTGTCTTCTAAAGGTGTGCCTCTGTTCTGTTTTGTAATTCAGTTCAAGTGTAGCGATTTTGACATTCCCTCTATAAGCGATATCTTAGGATAAGTGCCTTTTTCTGTGTGACTTATTTCACTTAGAATCATCGTACCTAAATCCACTCATCATGCTTCTAACTTGCCTTATGACATTGATTTCATGGCTGAGTGATATTCCATTGTGCCAAGTACCACCATTTCTTTATCCATTTTTCTCTTTCCTGGGATATTGAAGGTGTACCGAAGCGGAGATTCTTGGTAACAGAGCAGCCGTAAACTTTAGGTTGCCTGTGTCTTGTTGATTTTTAGTTTTCCCAATTTATACGCCCATGAGTGGAAGTGCCCTATGCTCTCTACGCTGTGTTTATTACTTGTTTCAGGACACACCGTACTCTTCTCCAGAGTGCCTGTTGGCAATTTACATCCTGCCCATCAGCGTAGCAAGGCTCCCATGTCTCCATGGCCTGTCCTGCTTTTCTGGTTTTTACACTTTTTTCAGCATGGCCCTTTTGACCGAGGGCAAGCGAGACTTCTTTGTAGCGCTGATTTGCCCTTCCGGCTTGCTTGGTTGGCCAAAAAGGGCGTATGCGTTTTTTCCTGAATATATTCAGGAAAAAACGCATACGCCCTTTTTGGCCAAGGGCATCATTGTCAACGTTTTTCCGCTTTTCATGTGCTTTAAAGGCGAGTCGAATCTACCTCCTGAAATCTGTTTCCTGCAAATCTGCCTTGCTTTCAAATCCTCTTCGTTGCCTTCCCTCAATATATTTGTGGACGAGAGTTCTCATTTATAACTCTGCACGTTTGTGAATTGCAGTGCCCCTGAGCTCCATTTGTCTCCTCGCTTTTTTGGGAGCTGGCCGCAAAAGCGCAGGTTTGCTTCAGGACCTATTTTGGTTCTGGAGGGCAGGCTGAGCCTGTGGTTCATTCTTCTTCCTGATGGGAAAATGGAGTGACCTATGCCTGTCCCAACACCTAGGGCTCGTCTCTCGTTGGTTCCGCGTCTTCCCGTTCATCCTCAGGACAAATTGCAACCTGTACAATCAGGAGGTTAAAGGTGCTGATTCTCCAAGTAGGGAGATGGTTAGTCAAGCGGCTGGAATGGCGAACCCGAGCACAAGGAGAGGAGAAATGAGGTGCGTTTTAGAAACCTTTCCCGATCTCATGGCATACCATCTTCTGGGTTTCCCATGCATGTTTTGATGTAGGAAGATGCCCTTGTACCTGGAGATTTGAGACCCATGGGGTGTGTTCCCAGCAGTGTTACTTTAAAGTATCTGGGTTTGCTCACCCAACCTCACCAATCCTCTCAGCCCCAAGAGTGTCCAGCCTTATGTCTCATCCAGCTGTGGGTCTAGATATGGTCAATCCAGGTTGCATCATAGACCCTGAATGGATTTTGTAAGAATTTCTCTCTCTTTAACTGTCTTTGTTTTGTGTGTTTTTTAAAGTAATTTATGTTTAGAATCGGGCTTGGCTGCTTTTCCCTGCTGTGTTGATGCTGCTTTACACCCTCTTGATTCACTTGCAGAGAGATATCGATACATAGGTTTTCAGATTCTTACTAGTCAGATATATTCTTGTGTGGTGACTAGGGTGTGTTGAGTCCAGTTCACTGAGCAGGGAGTAGGTCTTGTCTATTACATATTTGGCTTATGGAGCGGTCTCTGAGCTAATTTCAAACCCTTGTTTTATGCATCACCCCACCTCACCTTTCCCGTTAAGCAGCCATAGTGTGTCTTCTAAAGGTGTGACTCTGTTCTGTTTTGTAATTCAGTTCAAGTGTAGCGATTTTGACATTCCCTCTATAAGCGATATATTAGGATAAGTGTCTTTTTCTGTGTGACTTATTTCACTTAGAATCATCGTATCTAAATCCACTCATCATGCTGCTAACTAGCCTTATGACATTGATTTCATGGCTGAGTCATATTCCATTGTGCCAAGTACCACCATTTCTTTATCCATTTTTCTCTTTCCTGGGATATTGAAGGTGTTCCAAAGCGGAGGTTCTTGGAAACAGAGCAGCCGTAAACTTTAGGGTGCCTGTGTCTTGTTGATTTTTAGTTTTCCCAATTTATACGCCCTTGAGTGGAAGTGCCCTATGCTCTCTACGCTGTGTTTATTACTTGTTTCAGGACACACCGTACTCTTCTCCAGAGTGCCTGTTGGCAATTTACATCCCGCCCATCAGCGTAGCAAGGCTTCCATGTCTCCATGGCCTGTCCTGCTTTTCTGGTTTTTACACTTTGTTCAGCATGGCCCTTTTGACCGAGGGCAAGCGAGACTTCTTTGTAGCGCTGATTTGCCCTTCCGGCTTGCTTGGTTGGCCAAAAAGGGCGTATGCGTTTTTTCCTGAATATATTCAGGAAAAAACGCATACGCCCTTTTTGGCCAAGGGCATCATTGTCAACGTTTTGCCGCTTTTCATGTGCTTTAAAGGCGAGTCGAATCTACCTCCTGAAATCTGTTTCCTGCAAATCTGCCTTGCTTTCAAATCCTCTTCGTTGCCTTCCCTCAATATATTTGTGGACGAGAGTTCTCATTTATAACTCTGCACGTTTGTGAATTGCAGTGCCCCTGAGCTCCATTTGTCTCCTCGCTTTTTTGGGAGCTGGCCGCAAAAGCGCAGGATTGCTTCAGGCCCTATTTTGGTTCTGGGGGGCAGGCTGAGCCTGTGGTTCATTCTTCTTCCTGATGGGAAAATGGAGTGACCTGTGCCTGTCCCAACACCTAGGGCTAGTCTTTCGTTGGTTCCCCGTCTTCCCGTTCATCCTCAGGACAAATTGCAACCTGGACGAAACAGTAGGTTAAAGGTGCTGATTCTCCAAGTAGGGAGATGGTTAGTCAAGCGGCTGGAATGGCGAACCCGAGCACAAGGAGAGGAGAAATGAGGTGCGTTTTAGAAACCTTTCCCGATCTCACGGCATACCATCTTCTGGCTTTCCCATGCATGTTTTGATGTAGGAAGATGCCCTTGTACCTGGAGATTTGAGACCCATGGGGTGTGTTCCCCGCAGTGTTACTTTAAAGTATCTGCGTTTGCTCACCCAACCTCACCAATCCTCTCAGCCCCAAGAGTGTCCAGCCTTATGTCTCATCCAGCTGTGGATCTAGATATGGTCAATCCAGGTTGCATCACAGACCCTGAACGGATTTTGTAAGAATTTCTCTCTCTTTCACTGTCTTTGTTTTGTGGGTTTTTTAAAGTAATTTATGTTTAGAATCGGGCTTGGCTGCTTTTCCCTGCTGTGTTGATGCCGCTTTACACCCTCTTGATTCACTTGCAGAGAGATATCGATACATAGGTTTTCAGATTCTTACTAGTCAGATATATTCTTGTGCGGTGACTAGGGGGTGTTGAGTCCAGTTCACTGAGCAGGGAGTAGGCCTTGTCTATTACATATTTGGCTTATGGAGCGGTGTCTGAGCTAATTTCAAACCCTTGTTTTATGCATCACCCCACCTCACCTTTCCCGTTAAGCAGCCATAGTGTGTCTTCTAAAGGTGTGACTCTGTTCTGTTTTGTAATTCAGTTCAAGTGTAGCGATTTTGACATTCCCTCTATAAGCGATATCTTAGGATAAGTGTCTTTTTCTGTGTGACTTATTTCACTTAGAATCATCGTATCTAAATCCACTCATCATGCTGCTAACTAGCCTTATGACATTGATTTCATGGCTGAGTGATATTCCACTGTGCCAAGTACCACCATTTCTTTATCCATTTTTCTCTTTCCTGGGATATTGAAGGTGTACCGAAGTGGAGGTTCTTGGAAACAGAGCAGCCGTAAACTTTAGGGTGCCTGTGTCTTGTTGATTTTTAGTTTTCCCAATTTATACGCCCATGAGTGGAAGTGCCCTATGCTCTCAACGCTGTGTTTATTACTTGTTTCAGGACACACCGTACTCTTCTCCAGAGTGCCTGTTGGCAATTTACATCCCGCCCATCAGCGTAGCAAGGCTTCCATGTCTCCATGGCCTGTCCTGCTTTTCTGGTTTTTACACTTTGTTCAGCATGGCCCTTTTGACCGAGGGCAAGCGAGACTTCTTTGTAGCGCTGATTTGCCCTTCCGGCTTGCTTGGTTGGCCAAAAAGGGCGTATGCGTTTTTTCCTGAATATATTCAGGAAAAAACGCATACGCCCTTTTTGGCCAAGGGCATCATTGTCAACGTTTTGCCGCTTTTCATGTGCTTTAAAGGCGAGTCGAATCTACCTCCTGAAATCTGTTTCCTGCAAATCTGCCTTGCTTTCAAATCCTCTTCGTTGCCTTCCCTCAATATATTTGTGGACGAGAGTTCTCATTTATAACTCTGCACGTTTGTGAATTGCAGTGCCCCTGAGCTCCATTTGTCTCCTCGCTTTTTTGGGAGCTGGCCGCAAAAGCGCAGGATTGCTTCAGGCCCTATTTTGGTTCTGGGGGGCAGGCTGAGCCTGTGGTTCATTCTTCTTCCTGATGGGAAAATGGAGTGACCTGTGCCTGTCCCAACACCTAGGGCTAGTCTTTCGTTGGTTCCCCGTCTTCCCGTTCATCCTCAGGACAAATTGCAACCTGGACGAAACAGTAGGTTAAAGGTGCTGATTCTCCAAGTAGGGAGATGGTTAGTCAAGCGGCTGGAATGGCGAACCCGAGCACAAGGAGAGGAGAAATGAGGTGCGTTTTAGAAACCTTTCCCGATCTCACGGCATACCATCTTCTGGGTTTCCCATGCATGTTTTGATGTAGGAAGATTCCCTTGTACCTGGAGATTTGAGACCCATGGGGTGGGTACCCCGCGGTATTACTTTAAAGTATCTGCATTTGCTCACCCAACCTCACCAATCCTCTCAGCCCCAAGAGTGTCCAGCCTTATGTCTCATCCAGCTGTGGGTCTAGATATGGTCAATCCAGGTTGCATCAGAGACCCTGAACGGATTTTGTAAGAATTTCTCTCTCTTTCACTGTCTTTGCTTTGTGGGTTTTTTAAAGTAATGTATGTTTAGAATGGGGTTTGGCTGCTTTTCCCTGCTGTGTTTATGCCGCTTTACACCCTCTTGATTCACTTGCAGAGAGATATCGATACATAGGTTTTCAGATTCATACTAGTCAGATATATTCTTGTGCGGTGACTAGGGGGTGTTGAGTCCAGTTCACTGAGCAGGGAGTAGGCCTTGTCTATTACATATTTGGCTTATGGAGCGGTGTCTGAGCTAATTTCAAACCCTTGTTTTATGCATCACCCCACCTCACCTTTCCCGTTAAGCAGCCATAGTGTGTCTTCTAAAGGTGTGACTCTGTTCTGTTTTGTAATTCAGTTCAAGTGTAGCGATTTTGACATTCCCTCTATAAGCGATATCTTAGGATAAGTGTCTTTTTCTGTGTGACTTATTTCACTTAGAGTCATCGTACCTAAATCCACTCATCATGCTGCTAACTAGCCTTATGACATTGATTTCATGGCTGAGTGATATTCCATTGTGCCAAGTACCACCATTTCTTTATCCATTTTTCTCTTTCCTGGGATATTGAAGGTGTACCGAAGTGGAGGTTCTTGGAAACAGAGCAGCCGTAAACTTTAGGGTGCCTGTGTCTTGTTGATTTTTAGTTTTCCCAATTTATACGCCCTTGAGTGGAAGTGCCCTATGCTCTCTACGCTGTGTTTATTACTTGTTTCAGGACACACCGTACTCTTCTCCAGAGTGCCTGTTGGCAATTTATATCCCGCCCATCAGCGTAGCAAGGCTCCCATGTCTCCATGGCCTGTCCTGCTTTTCTGGTTTTTACACTTTGTTCAGCATGGCCCTTTTGACCGAGGGCAAGCGAGACTTCTTTGTAGCGCTGATTTGCCCTTCCGGCTTGCTTGGTTGGCCAAAAAGGGCGTATGCGTTTTTTCCTGAATATATTCAGGAAAAAACGCATACGCCCTTTTTGGCCAAGGGCATCATTGTCAACGTTTTGCCGCTTTTCATGTGCTTTAAAGGCGAGTCGAATCTACCTCCTGAAATCTGTTTCCTGCAAATCTGCCTTGCTTTCAAATCCTCTTCGTTGCCTTCCCTCAATATATTTGTGGACGAGAGTTCTCATTTATAACTCTGCACGTTTGTGAATTGCAGTGCCCCTGAGCTCCATTTGTCTCCTCGCTTTTTTGGGAGCTGGCCGCAAAAGCGCAGGATTGCTTCAGGCCCTATTTTGGTTCTGGGGGGCAGGCTGAGCCTGTGGTTCATTCTTCTTCCTGATGGGAAAATGGAGTGACCTGTGCCTGTCCCAACACCTAGGGCTAGTCTTTCGTTGGTTCCCCGTCTTCCCGTTCATCCTCAGGACAAATTGCAACCTGGACGAAACAGTAGGTTAAAGGTGCTGATTCTCCAAGTAGGGAGATGGTTAGTCAAGCGGCTGGAATGGCGAACCCGAGCACAAGGAGAGGAGAAATGAGGTGCGTTTTAGAAACCTTTCCCGATCTCACGGCATACCATCTTCTGGGTTTCCCATGCATGTTTTGATGTAGGAAGATTCCCTTGTACCTGGAGATTTGAGACCCATGGGGTGTGTTCCCCGCAGTGTTACTTTAAAGTATCTGCATTTGCTCACCCAACCTCACCAACCCTCTCAGCCCCAAGAATGTCCAGCCTTATGTCTCATCCAGCTGTGGGTCTTGATATGGTCAATCCAGGTTGCATCATAGACCCTGAACGGATTTTGTAAGAATTTCTCTCTCTTTCACTGTCTTTGTTTTGTGGGTTTTTTAAAGTAATTTATGTTTAGAATCGGGCTTGGCTGCTTTTCCCTGCTGTGTTGATGCCGCTTTACACCCTCTTGATTCACTTGCAGAGAGATATCGATACATAGGTTTTCAGATTCTTACTAGTCAGATATATTCTTGTGCGGTGACTAGGGGGTGTTGAGTCCAGTTCACTGAGCAGGGAGTAGGCCTTGTCTATTACATATTTGGCTTATGGAGCGGTGTCTGAGCTAATTTCAAACCCTTGTTTTATGCATCACCCCACCTCACCTTTCCCGTTAAGCAGCCATAGTGTGTCTTCTAAAGGTGTGACTCTGTTCTGTTTTGTAATTCAGTTCAAGTGTAGCGATTTTGACATTCCCTCTATAAGCGATATCTTAGGATAAGTGTCTTTTTCTGTGTGACTTATTTCACTTAGAATCATCGTATCTAAATCCACTCATCATGCTGCTAACTAGCCTTATGACATTGATTTCATGGCTGAGTGATATTCCACTGTGCCAAGTACCACCATTTCTTTATCCATTTTTCTCTTTCCTGGGATATTGAAGGTGTACCGAAGTGGAGGTTCTTGGAAACAGAGCAGCCGTAAACTTTAGGGTGCCTGTGTCTTGTTGATTTTTAGTTTTCCCAATTTATACGCCCATGAGTGGAAGTGCCCTATGCTCTCAACGCTGTGTTTATTACTTGTTTCAGGACACACCGTACTCTTCTCCAGAGTGCCTGTTGGCAATTTACATCCCGCCCATCAGCGTAGCAAGGCTTCCATGTCTCCATGGCCTGTCCTGCTTTTCTGGTTTTTACACTTTGTTCAGCATGGCCCTTTTGACCGAGGGCAAGCGAGACTTCTTTGTAGCGCTGATTTGCCCTTCCGGCTTGCTTGGTTGGCCAAAAAGGGCGTATGCGTTTTTTCCTGAATATATTCAGGAAAAAACGCATACGCCCTTTTTGGCCAAGGGCATCATTGTCAACGTTTTGCCGCTTTTCATGTGCTTTAAAGGCGAGTCGAATCTACCTCCTGAAATCTGTTTCCTGCAAATCTGCCTTGCTTTCAAATCCTCTTCGTTGCCTTCCCTCAATATATTTGTGGACGAGAGTTCTCATTTATAACTCTGCACGTTTGTGAATTGCAGTGCCCCTGAGCTCCATTTGTCTCCTCGCTTTTTTGGGAGCTGGCCGCAAAAGCGCAGGATTGCTTCAGGCCCTATTTTGGTTCTGGGGGGCAGGCTGAGCCTGTGGTTCATTCTTCTTCCTGATGGGAAAATGGAGTGACCTGTGCCTGTCCCAACACCTAGGGCTAGTCTTTCGTTGGTTCCCCGTCTTCCCGTTCATCCTCAGGACAAATTGCAACCTGGACGAAACAGTAGGTTAAAGGTGCTGATTCTCCAAGTAGGGAGATGGTTAGTCAAGCGGCTGGAATGGCGAACCCGAGCACAAGGAGAGGAGAAATGAGGTGCGTTTTAGAAACCTTTCCCGATCTCACGGCATACCATCTTCTGGGTTTCCCATGCATGTTTTGATGTAGGAAGATTCCCTTGTACCTGGAGATTTGAGACCCATGGGGTGGGTACCCCGCGGTATTACTTTAAAGTATCTGCATTTGCTCACCCAACCTCACCAATCCTCTCAGCCCCAAGAGTGTCCAGCCTTATGTCTCATCCAGCTGTGGGTCTAGATATGGTCAATCCAGGTTGCATCAGAGACCCTGAACGGATTTTGTAAGAATTTCTCTCTCTTTCACTGTCTTTGCTTTGTGGGTTTTTTAAAGTAATGTATGTTTAGAATGGGGTTTGGCTGCTTTTCCCTGCTGTGTTTATGCCGCTTTACACCCTCTTGATTCACTTGCAGAGAGATATCGATACATAGGTTTTCAGATTCATACTAGTCAGATATATTCTTGTGCGGTGACTAGGGGGTGTTGAGTCCAGTTCACTGAGCAGGGAGTAGGCCTTGTCTATTACATATTTGGCTTATGGAGCGGTGTCTGAGCTAATTTCAAACCCTTGTTTTATGCATCACCCCACCTCACCTTTCCCGTTAAGCAGCCATAGTGTGTCTTCTAAAGGTGTGACTCTGTTCTCTTTTGTAATTCAGTTCAAGTGTAGCGATTTTGACATTCCCTCTATAAGCGATATCTTAGGATAAGTGTCTTTTTCTGTGTGACTTATTTCACTTAGAGTCATCGTACCTAAATCCACTCATCATGCTGCTAACTAGCCTTATGACATTGATTTCATGGCTGAGTGATATTCCATTGTGCCAAGTACCACCATTTCTTTATCCATTTTTCTCTTTCCTGGGATATTGAAGGTGTACCGAAGTGGAGGTTCTTGGAAACAGAGCAGCCGTAAACTTTAGGGTGCCTGTGTCTTGTTGATTTTTAGTTTTCCCAATTTATACGCCCTTGAGTGGAAGTGCCCTATGCTCTCTACGCTGTGTTTATTACTTGTTTCAGGACACACCGTACTCTTCTCCAGAGTGCCTGTTGGCAATTTACATCCCGCCCATCAGCGTAGCAAGGCTCCCATGTCTCCATGGCCTGTCCTGCTTTTCTGGTTTTTACTGTTTGTTCAGCATGGCCCTTTTGACCGAGGGCAAGCGAGACTTCTTTGTAGCGCTGATTTGCCCTTCCGGCTTGCTTGGTTGGCCAAAAAGGGCGTATGCGTTTTTTCCTGAATATATTCAGGAAAAAACGCATACGCCCTTTTTGGCAAGGGCATCATTGTCAACGTTTTGCCGCTTTTCATGTGCTTTAAAGGCGAGTCGAATCTACCTCCTGAAATCTGTTTCCTGCAAATCTGCCTTGCTTTCAAATCCTCTTCGTTGCCTTCCCTCAATATATTTGTGGACGAGAGTTCTCATTTATAACTCTGCACGTTTGTGAATTGCAGTGCCCCTGAGCTCCATTTGTCTCCTCGCTTTTTTGGGAGCTGGCCACAAAAGCGCAGGATTGCTTCAGGCCCTATTTTGGTTCTGGGGGGCAGGCTGAGCCTGTGGTTCATTCTTCTTCCTGATGGGAAAATGGAGTGACCTATGCCTGTCCCAACACCTAGGGCTCGTCTCTCGTTGGTTCCGCGTCTTCCCGTTCATCCTCAGGACAAATTGCAACCTGTACAATCAGGAGGTTAAAGGTGCTGATTCTCCAAGTAGGGAGATGGTTAGTCAAGCGGCTGGAATGGCGAACCCGAGCACAAGGAGAGGAGAAATGAGGTGCGTTTTAGAAACCTTTCCCGATCTCATGGCATACCATCTTCTGGGTTTCCCATGCATGTTTTGATGTAGGAAGATTCCCTTGTACCTGGAGATTTGAGACCCATGGGGTGTGTTCCCCGCAGTGTTACTTTAAAGTATCTGCATTTGCTCACCCAACCTCACCAACCCTCTCAGCCCCAAGAATGTCCAGCCTTATGTCTCATCCAGCTGTGGGTCTTGATATGGTCAATCCAGGTTGCATCATAGACCCTGAACGGATTTTGTAAGAATTTCTCTCTCTTTCACTGTCTTTGTTTTGTGGGTTTTTTAAAGTAATTTATGTTTAGAATCGGGCTTGGCTGCTTTTCCCTGCTGTGTTGATGCCGCTTTACACCCTCTTGATTCACTTGCAGAGAGATATCGATACATAGGTTTTCAGATTCTTACTAGTCAGATATATTCTTGTGCGGTGACTAGGGGGTGTTGAGTCCAGTTCACTGAGCAGGGAGTAGGCCTTGTCTATTACATATTTGGCTTATGGAGCGGTGTCTGAGCTAATTTCAAACCCTTGTTTTATGCATCACCCCACCTCACCTTTCCCGTTAAGCAGCCATAGTGTGTCTTCTAAAGGTGTGACTCTGTTCTGTTTTGTAATTCAGTTCAAGTGTAGCGATTTTGACATTCCCTCTATAAGCGATATCTTAGGATAAGTGTCTTTTTCTGTGTGACTTATTTCACTTAGAATCATCGTATCTAAATCCACTCATCATGCTGCTAACTAGCCTTATGACATTGATTTCATGGCTGAGTGATATTCCACTGTGCCAAGTACCACCATTTCTTTATCCATTTTTCTCTTTCCTGGGATATTGAAGGTGTACCGAAGTGGAGGTTCTTGGAAACAGAGCAGCCGTAAACTTTAGGGTGCCTGTGTCTTGTTGATTTTTAGTTTTCCCAATTTATACGCCCATGAGTGGAAGTGCCCTATGCTCTCAACGCTGTGTTTATTACTTGTTTCAGGACACACCGTACTCTTGTCCAGAGTGCCTGTTGGCAATTTACATCCCGCCCATCAGCGTAGCAAGGCTTCCATGTCTCCATGGCCTGTCCTGCTTTTCTGGTTTTTACACTTTGTTCAGCATGGCCCTTTTGACCGAGGGCAAGCGAGACTTCTTTGTAGCGCTGATTTGCCCTTCCGGCTTGCTTGGTTGGCCAAAAAGGGCGTATGCGTTTTTTCCTGAATATATTCAGGAAAAAACGCATACGCCCTTTTTGGCCAAGGGCATCATTGTCAACGTTTTGCCGCTTTTCATGTGCTTTAAAGGCGAGTCGAATCTACCTCCTGAAATCTGTTTCCTGCAAATCTGCCTTGCTTTCAAATCCTCTTCGTTGCCTTCCCTCAATATATTTGTGGACGAGAGTTCTCATTTATAACTCTGCACGTTTGTGAATTGCAGTGCCCCTGAGCTCCATTTGTCTCCTCGCTTTTTTGGGAGCTGGCCGCAAAAGCGCAGGATTGCTTCAGGCCCTATTTTGGTTCTGGGGGGCAGGCTGAGCCTGTGGTTCATTCTTCTTCCTGATGGGAAAATGGAGTGACCTGTGCCTGTCCCAACACCTAGGGCTAGTCTTTCGTTGGTTCCCCGTCTTCCCGTTCATCCTCAGGACAAATTGCAACCTGGACGAAACAGTAGGTTAAAGGTGCTGATTCTCCAAGTAGGGAGATGGTTAGTCAAGCGGCTGGAATGGCGAACCCGAGCACAAGGAGAGGAGAAATGAGGTGCGTTTTAGAAACCTTTCCCGATCTCACGGCATACCATCTTCTGGGTTTCCCATGCATGTTTTGATGTAGGAAGATTCCCTTGTACCTGGAGATTTGAGACCCATGGGGTGGGTACCCCGCGGTATTACTTTAAAGTATCTGCATTTGCTCACCCAACCTCACCAATCCTCTCAGCCCCAAGAGTGTCCAGCCTTATGTCTCATCCAGCTGTGGGTCTAGATATGGTCAATCCAGGTTGCATCAGAGACCCTGAACGGATTTTGTAAGAATTTCTCTCTCTTTCACTGTCTTTGCTTTGTGGGTTTTTTAAAGTAATGTATGTTTAGAATGGGGTTTGGCTGCTTTTCCCTGCTGTGTTTATGCCGCTTTACACCCTCTTGATTCACTTGCAGAGAGATATCGATACATAGGTTTTCAGATTCATACTAGTCAGATATATTCTTGTGCGGTGACTAGGGGGTGTTGAGTCCAGTTCACTGAGCAGGGAGTAGGCCTTGTCTATTACATATTTGGCTTATGGAGCGGTGTCTGAGCTAATTTCAAACCCTTGTTTTATGCATCACCCCACCTCACCTTTCCCGTTAAGCAGCCATAGTGTGTCTTCTAAAGGTGTGACTCTGTTCTGTTTTGTAATTCAGTTCAAGTGTAGCGATTTTGACATTCCCTCTATAAGCGATATCTTAGGATAAGTGTCTTTTTCTGTGTGACTTATTTCACTTAGAGTCATCGTACCTAAATCCACTCATCATGCTGCTAACTAGCCTTATGACATTGATTTCATGGCTGAGTGATATTCCATTGTGCCAAGTACCACCATTTCTTTATCCATTTTTCTCTTTCCTGGGATATTGAAGGTGTACCGAAGTGGAGGTTCTTGGAAACAGAGCAGCCGTAAACTTTAGGGTGCCTGTGTCTTGTTGATTTTTAGTTTTCCCAATTTATACGCCCTTGAGTGGAAGTGCCCTATGCTCTCTACGCTGTGTTTATTACTTGTTTCAGGACACACCGTACTCTTCTCCAGAGTGCCTGTTGGCAATTTACATCCCGCCCATCAGCGTAGCAAGTCTTCCATGTCTCCATGGCCTGTCCTGCTTTTCTGGTTTTTACACTTTGTTCAGCATGGCCCTTTTGACCGAGGGCAAGCGAGACTTCTTTGTAGCGCTGATTTGCCCTTCCGGCTTGCTTGGTTGGCCAAAAAGGGCGTATGCGTTTTTTCCTGAATATATTCAGGAAAAAACGCATACGCCCTTTTTGGCCAAGGGCATCATTGTCAACGTTTTGCCGCTTTTCATGTGCTTTAAAGGCGAGTCGAATCTACCTCCTGAAATCTGTTTCCTGCAAATCTGCCTTGCTTTCAAATCCTCTTCATTGCCTTCCCTCAATATATTTGTGGACGAGAGTTCTCATTTATAACTCTGCACGTTTGTGAATTGCAGTGCCCCTGAGCTCCATTTGTCTCCTCGCTTTTTTGGGAGCTGGCCGCAAAAGCGCAGGATTGCTTCAGGCCCTATTTTGGTTCTGGGGGGCAGGCTGAGCCTGTGGTTCATTCTTCTTCCTGATGGGAAAATGGAGTGACGTATGCCTGTCCCAACACCTAGGGCTCGTCTCTCGTTGGTTCCGCGTCTTCCCGTTCATCCTCAGGACAAATTGCAACCTGTACAATCAGGAGGTTAAAGGTGCTGATTCTCCAAGTAGGGAGATGGTTAGTCAAGCGGCTGGAATGGCGAACCCGAGCACAAGGAGAGGAGAAATGAGGTGCGTTTTAGAAACCTTTCCCGATCTCATGGCATACCATCTTCTGGGTTTCCCATGCATGTTTTGATGTAGGAAGATTCCCTTGTACCTGGAGATTTGAGACCCATGGGGTGTGTTCCCCGCAGTGTTACTTTAAAGTATCTGCATTTGCTCACCCAACCTCACCAACCCTCTCAGCCCCAAGAATGTCCAGCCTTATGTCTCATCCAGCTGTGGGTCTTGATATGGTCAATCCAGGTTGCATCATAGACCCTGAACGGATTTTGTAAGAATTTCTCTCTCTTTCACTGTCTTTGTTTTGTGGGTTTTTTAAAGTAATTTATGTTTAGAATCGGGCTTGGCTGCTTTTCCCTGCTGTGTTGATGCCGCTTTACACCCTCTTGATTCACTTGCAGAGAGATATCGATACATAGGTTTTCAGATTCTTACTAGTCAGATATATTCTTGTGCGGTGACTAGGGGGTGTTGAGTCCAGTTCACTGAGCAGGGAGTAGGCCTTGTCTATTACATATTTGGCTTATGGAGCGGTGTCTGAGCTAATTTCAAACCCTTGTTTTATGCATCACCCCACCTCACCTTTCCCGTTAAGCAGCCATAGTGTGTCTTCTAAAGGTGTGACTCTGTTCTGTTTTGTAATTCAGTTCAAGTGTAGCGATTTTGACATTCCCTCTATAAGCGATATCTTAGGATAAGTGTCTTTTTCTGTGTGACTTATTTCACTTAGAATCATCGTATCTAAATCCACTCATCATGCTGCTAACTAGCCTTATGACATTGATTTCATGGCTGAGTGATATTCCACTGTGCCAAGTACCACCATTTCTTTATCCATTTTTCTCTTTCCTGGGATATTGAAGGTGTACCGAAGTGGAGGTTCTTGGAAACAGAGCAGCCGTAAACTTTAGGGTGCCTGTGTCTTGTTGATTTTTAGTTTTCCCAATTTATACGCCCATGAGTGGAAGTGCCCTATGCTCTCAACGCTGTGTTTATTACTTGTTTCAGGACACACCGTACTCTTCTCCAGAGTGCCTGTTGGCAATTTACATCCCGCCCATCAGCGTAGCAAGGCTTCCATGTCTCCATGGCCTGTCCTGCTTTTCTGGTTTTTACACTTTGTTCAGCATGGCCCTTTTGACCGAGGGCAAGCGAGACTTCTTTGTAGCGCTGATTTGCCCTTCCGGCTTGCTTGGTTGGCCGAAAAGGGCGTATGCGTTTTTTCCTGAATATATTTAGGAAAAAACGCATACGCCCTTTTTGGCCAAGGGCATCATTGTCAACGTTTTGCCGCTTTTCATGTGCTTTAAAGGCGAGTCGAATCTACCTCCTGAAATCTGTTTCCTGCAAATCTGCCTTGCTTTCAAATCCTCTTCGTTGCCTTCCCTCAATATATTTGTGGACGAGAGTTCTCATTTATAACTCTGCACGTTTGTGAATTGCAGTGCCCCTGAGCTCCATTTGTCTCCTCGCTTTTTTGGGAGCTGGCCGCAAAAGCGCAGGATTGCTTCAGGCCCTATTTTGGTTCTGGGGGGCAGGCTGAGCCTGTGGTTCATTCTTCTTCCTGATGGGAAAATGGAGTGACCTGTGCCTGTCCCAACACCTAGGGCTAGTCTTTCTTTGGTTCCCCGTCTTCCCGTTCATCCTCAGGCCAAATTGCAACCTGGACGAAACAGTAGGTTAAAGGTGCTGATTCTCCAAGTAGGGAGATGGTTAGTCAAGCGGCTGGAATGGCGAACCCGAGCACAAGGAGAGGAGAAATGAGGTGCGTTTTAGAAACCTTTCCCGATCTCACGGCATACCATCTTCTGGGTTTCCCATGCATGTTTTGATGTAGGAAGATTCCCTTGTACCTGGAGATTTGAGACCCATGGGGTGGGTACCCCGCGGTATTACTTTAAAGGATCTGCATTTGCTCACCCAACCTCACCAATCCTCTCAGCCCCAAGAGTGTCCAGCCTTATGTCTCATCCAGCTGTGGGTCTAGATATGGTCAATCCAGGTTGCATCAGAGACCCTGAACGGATTTTGTAAGAATTTCTCTCTCTTTCACTGTCTTTGCTTTGTGGGTTTTTTAAAGTAATGTATGTTTAGAATGGGGTTTGGCTGCTTTTCCCTGCTGTGTTTATGCCGCTTTACACCCTCTTGATTCACTTGCAGAGAGATATCGATACATAGGTTTTCAGATTCATACTAGTCAGATATATTCTTGTGCGGTGACTAGGGGGTGTTGAGTCCAGTTCACTGAGCAGGGAGTAGGCCTTGTCTATTACATATTTGGCTTATGGAGCGGTGTCTGAGCTAATTCCAAACCCTTGTTTTATGCATCACCCCACCTCACCTTTCCCGTTAAGCAGCCATAGTGTGTCTTCTAAAGGTGTGACTCTGTTCTGTTTTGTAATTCAGTTCAAGTGTAGCGATTTTGACATTCCCTCTATAAGCGATATCTTAGGATAAGTGTCTTTTTCTGTGTGACTTATTTCACTTAGAGTCATCGTACCTAAATCCACTCATCATGCTGCTAACTAGCCTTATGACATTGATTTCATGGCTGAGTGATATTCCACTGTGCCAAGTACCACCATTTCTTTATCCATTTTTCTCTTTCCTGGGATATTGAAGGTGTACCGAAGTGGAGGTTCTTGGAAACAGAGCAGCCGTAAACTTTAGGGTGCCTGTGTCTTGTTGATTTTTAGTTTTCCCAATTTATACGCCCATGAGTGGAAGTGCCCTATGCTCTCAACGCTGTGTTTATTACTTGTTTCAGGACACACCGTACTCTTCTCCAGAGTGCCTGTTGGCAATTTACATCCCGCCCATCAGCGTAGCAAGGCTTCCATGTCTCCATGGCCAGTCCTGCTTTTCTGGTTTTTACACTTTGTTCAGCATGGCCCTTTTGACCGAGGGCAAGCGAGACTTCTTTGTAGCGCTGATTTGCCCTTCCGGCTTGCTTGGTTGGCCAAAAAGGGCGTATGCGTTTTTTCCTGAATATATTCAGGAAAAAACGCATACGCCCTTTTTGGCCAAGGGCATCATTGTCAACGTTTTGCCGCTTTTCATGTGCTTTAAAGGCGAGTCGAATCTACCTCCTGAAATCTGTTTCCTGCAAATCTGCCTTGCTTTCAAATCCTCTTCGCTGCCTTCCCTCAATATATTTGTGGACGAGAGTTCTCATTTATAACTCTGCACGTTTGTGAATTGCAGTGCCCCTGAGCTCCATTTGTCTCCTCGCTTTTTTGGGAGCTGGCCGCAAAAGCGCAGGATTGCTTCAGGCCCTATTTTGGTTCTGGGGGGCAGGCTGAGCCTGTGGTTCATTCTTCTTCCTGATGGGAAAATGGAGTGACCTATGCCTGTCCCAACACCTAGGGCTCGTCTCTCGTTGGTTCCGCGTCTTCCCGTTCATCCTCAGGACAAATTGCAACCTGTACAATCAGGAGGTTAAAGGTGCTGATTCTCCAAGTAGGGAGATGGTTAGTCAAGCGGCTGGAATGGCGAACCCGAGCACAAGGAGAGGAGAAATGAGGTGCGTTTTAGAAACCTTTCCCGATCTCATGGCATACCATCTTCTGGGTTTCCCATGCATGTTTTGATGTAGGAAGATTCCCTTGTACCTGGAGATTTGAGACCCATGGGGTGTGTTCCCCGCAGTGTTACTTTAAAGTATCTGCATTTGCTCACCCAACCTCACCAACCCTCTCAGCCCCAAGAATGTCCAGCCTTATGTCTCATCCAGCTGTGGGTCTTGATATGGTCAATCCAGGTTGCATCATAGACCCTGAACGGATTTTGTAAGAATTTCTCTCTCTTTCACTGTCTTTGTTTTGTGGGTTTTTTAAAGTAATTTATGTTTAGAATCGGGCTTGGCTGCTTTTCCCTGCTGTGTTGATGCCGCTTTACACCCTCTTGATTCACTTGCAGAGAGATATCGATACATAGGTTTTCAGATTCTTACTAGTCAGATATATTCTTGTGCGGTGACTAGGGGGTGTTGAGTCCAGTTCACTGAGCAGGGAGTAGGCCTTGTCTATTACATATTTGGCTTATGGAGCGGTGTCTGAGCTAATTTCAAACCCTTGTTTTATGCATCACCCCACCTCACCTTTCCCGTTAAGCAGCCATAGTGTGTCTTCTAAAGGTGTGACTCTGTTCTGTTTTGTAATTCAGTTCAAGTGTAGCGATTTTGACATTCCCTCTATAAGCGATATCTTAGGATAAGTGTCTTTTTCTGTGTGACTTATTTCACTTAGAATCATCGTATCTAAATCCACTCATCATGCTGCTAACTAGCCTTATGACATTGATTTCATGGCTGAGTGATATTCCACTGTGCCAAGTACCACCATTTCTTTATCCATTTTTCTCTTTCCTGGGATATTGAAGGTGTACCGAAGTGGAGGTTCTTGGAAACAGAGCAGCCGTAAACTTTAGGGTGCCTGTGTCTTGTTGATTTTTAGTTTTCCCAATTTATACGCCCATGAGTGGAAGTGCCCTATGCTCTCAACGCTGTGTTTATTACTTGTTTCAGGACACACCGTACTCTTCTCCAGAGTGCCTGTTGGCAATTTACATCCCGCCCATCAGCGTAGCAAGGCTTCCATGTCTCCATGGCCTGTCCTGCTTTTCTGGTTTTTACACTTTGTTCAGCATGGCCCTTTTGACCGAGGGCAAGCGAGACTTCTTTGTAGCGCTGATTTGCCCTTCCGGCTTGCTTGGTTGGCCAAAAAGGGCGTATGCGTTTTTTCCTGAATATATTTAGGAAAAAACGCATACGCCCTTTTTGGCCAAGGGCATCATTGTCAACGTTTTGCCGCTTTTCATGTGCTTTAAAGGCGAGTCGAATCTACCTCCTGAAATCTGTTTCCTGCAAATCTGCCTTGCTTTCAAATCCTCTTCGTTGCCTTCCCTCAATATATTTGTGGACGAGAGTTCTCATTTATAACTCTGCACGTTTGTGAATTGCAGTGCCCCTGAGCTCCATTTGTCTCCTCGCTTTTTTGGGAGCTGGCCGCAAAAGCGCAGGATTGCTTCAGGCCCTATTTTGGTTCTGGGGGGCAGGCTGAGCCTGTGGTTCATTCTTCTTCCTGATGGGAAAATGGAGTGACCTGTGCCTGTCCCAACACCTAGGGCTAGTCTTTCGTTGGTTCCCCGTCTTCCCGTTCATCCTCAGGACAAATTGCAACCTGGACGAAACAGTAGGTTAAAGGTGCTGATTCTCCAAGTAGGGAGATGGTTAGTCAAGCGGCTGGAATGGCGAACCCGAGCACAAGGAGAGGAGAAATGAGGTGCGTTTTAGAAACCTTTCCCGATCTCACGGCATACCATCTTCTGGGTTTCCCATGCATGTTTTGATGTAGGAAGATTCCCTTGTACCTGGAGATTTGAGACCCATGGGGTGGGTACCCCGTGGTATTACTTTAAAGGATCTGCATTTGCTCACCCAACCTCACCAATCCTCTCAGCCCCAAGAGTGTCCAGCCTTATGTCTCATCCAGCTGTGGGTCTAGATATGGTCAATCCAGGTTGCATCAGAGACCCTGAACGGATTTTGTAAGAATTTCTCTCTCTTTCACTGTCTTTGCTTTGTGGGTTTTTTAAAGTAATGTATGTTTAGAATGGGGTTTGGCTGCTTTTCCCTGCTGTGTTTATGCCGCTTTACACCCTCTTGATTCACTTGCAGAGAGATATCGATACATAGGTTTTCAGATTCATACTAGTCAGATATATTCTTGTGCGGTGACTAGGGGGTGTTGAGTCCAGTTCACTGAGCAGGGAGTAGGCCTTGTCTATTACATATTTGGCTTATGGAGCGGTGTCTGAGCTAATTTCAAACCCTTGTTTTATGCATCACCCCACCTCACCTTTCCCGTTAAGCAGCCATAGTGTGTCTTCTAAAGGTGTGACTCTGTTCTGTTTTGTAATTCAGTTCAAGTGTAGCGATTTTGACATTCCCTCTATAAGCGATATCTTAGGATAAGTGTCTTTTTCTGTGTGACTTATTTCACTTAGAGTCATCGTACCTAAATCCACTCATCATGCTGCTAACTAGCCTTATGACATTGATTTCATGGCTGAGTGATATTCCACTGTGCCAAGTACCACCATTTCTTTATCCATTTTTCTCTTTCCTGGGATATTGAAGGTGTACCGAAGTGGAGGTTCTTGGAAACAGAGCAGCCGTAAACTTTAGGGTGCCTGTGTCTTGTTGATTTTTAGTTTTCCCAATTTATACGCCCTTGAGTGGAAGTGCCCTATGCTCTCTACGCTGTGTTTATTACTTGTTTCAGGACACACCGTACTCTTCTCCAGAGTGCCTGTTGGCAATTTACATCCCGCCCATCAGCGTAGCAAGGCTTCCATGTCTCCATGGCCTGTCCTGCTTTTCTGGTTTTTACACTTTGTTCAGCATGGCCCTTTTGACCGAGGGCAAGCGAGACTTCTTTGTAGCGCTGATTTGCCCTTCCGGCTTGCTTGGTTGGCCAAAAAGGGCGTATGCGTTTTTTCCTGAATATATTTAGGAAAAAACGCATACGCCCTTTTTGGCCAAGGGCATCATTGTCAACGTTTTGCCGCTTTTCATGTGCTTTAAAGGCGAGTCGAATCTACCTCCTGAAATCTGTTTCCTGCAAATCTGCCTTGCTTTCAAATCCTCTTCGTTGCCTTCCCTCAATATATTTGTGGACGAGAGTTCTCATTTATAACTCTGCACGTTTGTGAATTGCAGTGCCCCTGAGCTCCATTTGTCTCCTCGCTTTTTTGGGAGCTGGCCGCAAAAGCGCAGGATTGCTTCAGGCCCTATTTTGGTTCTGGGGGGCAGGCTGAGCCTGTGGTTCATTCTTCTTCCTGATGGGAAAATGGAGTGACCTGTGCCTGTCCCAACACCTAGGGCTAGTCTTTCGTTGGTTCCCCGTCTTCCCGTTCATCCTCAGGACAAATTGCAACCTGGACGAAACAGTAGGTTAAAGGTGCTGATTCTCCAAGTAGGGAGATGGTTAGTCAAGCGGCTGGAATGGCGAACCCGAGCACAAGGAGAGGAGAAATGAGGTGCGTTTTAGAAACCTTTCCCGATCTCACGGCATACCATCTTCTGGGTTTCCCATGCATGTTTTGATGTAGGAAGATTCCCTTGTACCTGGAGATTTGAGACCCATGGGGTGGGTACCCCGTGGTATTACTTTAAAGGATCTGCATTTGCTCACCCAACCTCACCAATCCTCTCAGCCCCAAGAGTGTCCAGCCTTATGTCTCATCCAGCTGTGGGTCTAGATATGGTCAATCCAGGTTGCATCAGAGACCCTGAACGGATTTTGTAAGAATTTCTCTCTCTTTCACTGTCTTTGCTTTGTGGGTTTTTTAAAGTAATGTATGTTTAGAATGGGGTTTGGCTGCTTTTCCCTGCTGTGTTTATGCCGCTTTACACCCTCTTGATTCACTTGCAGAGAGATATCGATACATAGGTTTTCAGATTCATACTAGTCAGATATATTCTTGTGCGGTGACTAGGGGGTGTTGAGTCCAGTTCACTGAGCAGGGAGTAGGCCTTGTCTATTACATATTTGGCTTATGGAGCGGTGTCTGAGCTAATTTCAAACCCTTGTTTTATGCATCACCCCACCTCACCTTTCCCGTTAAGCAGCCATAGTGTGTCTTCTAAAGGTGTGACTCTGTTCTGTTTTGTAATTCAGTTCAAGTGTAGCGATTTTGACATTCCCTCTATAAGCGATATCTTAGGATAAGTGTCTTTTTCTGTGTGACTTATTTCACTTAGAGTCATCGTACCTAAATCCACTCATCATGCTGCTAACTAGCCTTATGACATTGATTTCATGGCTGAGTGATATTCCACTGTGCCAAGTACCACCATTTCTTTATCCATTTTTCTCTTTCCTGGGATATTGAAGGTGTACCGAAGTGGAGGTTCTTGGAAACAGAGCAGCCGTAAACTTTAGGGTGCCTGTGTCTTGTTGATTTTTAGTTTTCCCAATTTATACGCCCTTGAGTGGAAGTGCCCTATGCTCTCTACGCTGTGTTTATTACTTGTTTCAGGACACACCGTACTCTTCTCCAGAGTGCCTGTTGGCAATTTACATCCCGCCCATCAGCGTAGCAAGGCTTCCATGTCTCCATGGCCTGTCCTGCTTTTCTGGTTTTTACACTTTGTTCAGCATGGCCCTTTTGACCGAGGGCAAGCGAGACTTCTTTGTAGCGCTGATTTGCCCTTCCGGCTTGCTTGGTTGGCCAAAAAGGGCGTATGCGTTTTTTCCTGAATATATTCAGGAAAAAACGCATACGCCCTTTTTGGCCAAGGGCATCATTGTCAACGTGTTGCCGCTTTTCATGTGCTTTAAAGGCGAGTCGAATCTACCTCCTGAAATCTGTTTCCTGCAAATCTGCCTTGCTTTCAAATCCTCTTCATTGCCTTCCCTCAATATATTTGTGGACGAGAGTTCTCATTTATAACTCTGCACGTTTGTGAATTGCAGTGCCCCTGAGCTCCATTTGTCTCCTCGCTTTTTTGGGAGCTGGCCGCAAAAGCGCAGGATTGCTTCAGGCCCTATTTTGGTTCTGGGGGGCAGGCTGAGCCTGTGGTTCATTCTTCTTCCTGATGGGAAAATGGAGTGACCTATGCCTGTCCCAACACCTAGGGCTCGTCTCTCGTTGGTTCCGCGTCTTCCCGTTCATCCTCAGGACAAATTGCAACCTGTACAATCAGGAGGTTAAAGGTGCTGATTCTCCAAGTAGGGAGATGGTTAGTCAAGCGGCTGGAATGGCGAACCCGAGCACAAGGAGAGGAGAAATGAGGTGCGTTTTAGAAACCTTTCCCGATCTCATGGCATACCATCTTCTGGGTTTCCCATGCATGTTTTGATGTAGGAAGATTCCCTTGTACCTGGAGATTTGAGACCCATGGGGTGTGTTCCCCGCAGTGTTACTTTAAAGTATCTGCATTTGCTCACCCAACCTCACCAACCCTCTCAGCCCCAAGAATGTCCAGCCTTATGTCTCATCCAGCTGTGGGTCTTGATATGGTCAATCCAGGTTGCATCATAGACCCTGAACGGATTTTGTAAGAATTTCTCTCTCTTTCACTGTCTTTGTTTTGTGGGTTTTTTAAAGTAATTTATGTTTAGAATCGGGCTTGGCTGCTTTTCCCTGCTGTGTTGATGCCGCTTTACACCCTCTTGATTCACTTGCAGAGAGATATCGATACATAGGTTTTCAGATTCTTACTAGTCAGATATATTCTTGTGCGGTGACTAGGGGGTGTTGAGTCCAGTTCACTGAGCAGGGAGTAGGCCTTGTCTATTACATATTTGGCTTATGGAGCGGTGTCTGAGCTAATTTCAAACCCTTGTTTTATGCATCACCCCACCTCACCTTTCCCGTTAAGCAGCCATAGTGTGTCTTCTAAAGGTGTGACTCTGTTCTGTTTTGTAATTCAGTTCAAGTGTAGCGATTTTGACATTCCCTCTATAAGCGATATCTTAGGATAAGTGTCTTTTTCTGTGTGACTTATTTCACTTAGAATCATCGTATCTAAATCCACTCATCATGCTGCTAACTAGCCTTATGACATTGATTTCATGGCTGAGTGATATTCCACTGTGCCAAGTACCACCATTTCTTTATCCATTTTTCTCTTTCCTGGGATATTGAAGGTGTACCGAAGTGGAGGTTCTTGGAAACAGAGCAGCCGTAAACTTTAGGGTGCCTGTGTCTTGTTGATTTTTAGTTTTCCCAATTTATACGCCCATGAGTGGAAGTGCCCTATGCTCTCAACGCTGTGTTTATTACTTGTTTCAGGACACACCGTACTCTTCTCCAGAGTGCCTGTTGGCAATTTACATCCCGCCCATCAGCGTAGCAAGGCTTCCATGTCTCCATGGCCTGTCCTGCTTTTCTGGTTTTTACACTTTGTTCAGCATGGCCCTTTTGACCGAGGGCAAGCGAGACTTCTTTGTAGCGCTGATTTGCCCTTCCGGCTTGCTTGGTTGGCCAAAAAGGGCGTATGCGTTTTTTCCTGAATATATTTAGGAAAAAACGCATACGCCCTTTTTGGCCAAGGGCATCATTGTCAACGTTTTGCCGCTTTTCATGTGCTTTAAAGGCGAGTCGAATCTACCTCCTGAAATCTGTTTCCTGCAAATCTGCCTTGCTTTCAAATCCTCTTCGTTGCCTTCCCTCAATATATTTGTGGACGAGAGTTCTCATTTATAACTCTGCACGTTTGTGAATTGCAGTGCCCCTGAGCTCCATTTGTCTCCTCGCTTTTTTGGGAGCTGGCCGCAAAAGCGCAGGATTGCTTCAGGCCCTATTTTGGTTCTGGGGGGCAGGCTGAGCCTGTGGTTCATTCTTCTTCCTGATGGGAAAATGGAGTGACCTGTGCCTGTCCCAACACCTAGGGCTAGTCTTTCGTTGGTTCCCCGTCTTCCCGTTCATCCTCAGGACAAATTGCAACCTGGACGAAACAGTAGGTTAAAGGTGCTGATTCTCCAAGTAGGGAGATGGTTAGTCAAGCGGCTGGAATGGCGAACCCGAGCACAAGGAGAGGAGAAATGAGGTGCGTTTTAGAAACCTTTCCCGATCTCACGGCATACCATCTTCTGGGTTTCCCATGCATGTTTTGATGTAGGAAGATTCCCTTGTACCTGGAGATTTGAGACCCATGGGGTGGGTACCCCGCGGTATTACTTTAAAGTATCTGCATTTGCTCACCCAACCTCACCAATCCTCTCAGCCCCAAGAGTGTCCAGCCTTATGTCTCATCCAGCTGTGGGTCTAGATATGGTCAATCCAGGTTGCATCAGAGACCCTGAACGGATTTTGTAAGAATTTCTCTCTCTTTCACTGTCTTTGCTTTGTGGGTTTTTTAAAGTAATGTATGTTTAGAATGGGGTTTGGCTGCTTTTCCCTGCTGTGTTTATGCCGCTTTACACCCTCTTGATTCACTTGCAGAGAGATATCGATACATAGGTTTTCAGATTCATACTAGTCAGATATATTCTTGTGCGGTGACTAGGGGGTGTTGAGTCCAGTTCACTGAGCAGGGAGTAGGCCTTGTCTATTACATATTTGGCTTATGGAGCGGTGTCTGAGCTAATTCCAAACCCTTGTTTTATGCATCACCCCACCTCACCTTTCCCGTTAAGCAGCCATAGTGTGTCTTCTAAAGGTGTGACTCTGTTCTGTTTTGTAATTCAGTTCAAGTGTAGCGATTTTGACATTCCCTCTATAAGCGATATCTTAGGATAAGTGTCTTTTTCTGTGTGACTTATTTCACTTAGAGTCATCGTACCTAAATCCACTCATCATGCTGCTAGCTAGCCTTATGACATTGATTTCATGGCTGAGTGATATTCCACTGTGCCAAGTACCACCATTTCTTTATCCATTTTTCTCTTTCCTGGGATATTGAAGGTGTACCGAAGTGGAGGTTCTTGGAAACAGAGCAGCCGTAAACTTTAGGGTGCCTGTGTCTTGTTGATTTTTAGTTTTCCCAATTTATACGCCCATGAGTGGAAGTGCCCTATGCTCTCAACGCTGTGTTTATTACTTGTTTCAGGACACACCGTACTCTTCTCCAGAGTGCCTGTTGGCAATTTACATCCCGCCCATCAGCGTAGCAAGGCTTCCATGTCTCCATGGCCTGTCCTGCTTTTCTGGTTTTTACACTTTGTTCAGCATGGCCCTTTTGACCGAGGGCAAGCGAGACTTCTTTGTAGCGCTGATTTGCCCTTCCGGCTTGCTTGGTTGGCCAAAAAGGGCGTATGCGTTTTTTCCTGAATATATTTAGGAAAAAACGCATACGCCCTTTTTGGCCAAGGGCATCATTGTCAACGTTTTGCCGCTTTTCATGTGCTTTAAAGGCGAGTCGAATCTACCTCCTGAAATCTGTTTCCTGCAAATCTGCCTTGCTTTCAAATCCTCTTCGTTGCCTTCCCTCAATATATTTGTGGACGAGAGTTCTCATTTATAACTCTGCACGTTTGTGAATTGCAGTGCCCCTGAGCTCCATTTGTCTCCTCGCTTTTTTGGGAGCTGGCCGCAAAAGCGCAGGATTGCTTCAGGCCCTATTTTGGTTCTGGGGGGCAGGCTGAGCCTGTGGTTCATTCTTCTTCCTGATGGGAAAATGGAGTGACCTGTGCCTGTCCCAACACCTAGGGCTAGTCTTTCGTTGGTTCCCCGTCTTCCCGTTCATCCTCAGGACAAATTGCAACCTGGACGAAACAGTAGGTTAAAGGTGCTGATTCTCCAAGTAGGGAGATGGTTAGTCAAGCGGCTGGAATGGCGAACCCGAGCACAAGGAGAGGAGAAATGAGGTGCGTTTTAGAAACCTTTCCCGATCTCACGGCATACCATCTTCTGGGTTTCCCATGCATGTTTTGATGTAGGAAGATTCCCTTGTACCTGGAGATTTGAGACCCATGGGGTGGGTACCCCGCGGTATTACTTTAAAGGATCTGCATTTGCTCACCCAACCTCACCAATCCTCTCAGCCCCAAGAGTGTCCAGCCTTATGTCTCATCCAGCTGTGGGTCTAGATATGGTCAATCCAGGTTGCATCAGAGACCCTGAACGGATTTTGTAAGAATTTCTCTCTCTTTCACTGTCTTTGCTTTGTGGGTTTTTTAAAGTAATGTATGTTTAGAATGGGGTTTGGCTGCTTTTCCCTGCTGTGTTTATGCCGCTTTACACCCTCTTGATTCACTTGCAGAGAGATATCGATACATAGGTTTTCAGATTCATACTAGTCAGATATATTCTTGTGCGGTGACTAGGGGGTGTTGAGTCCAGTTCACTGAGCAGGGAGTAGGCCTTGTCTATTACATATTTGGCTTATGGAGCGGTGTCTGAGCTAATTCCAAACCCTTGTTTTATGCATCACCCCACCTCACCTTTCCCGTTAAGCAGCCATAGTGTGTCTTCTAAAGGTGTGACTCTGTTCTGTTTTGTAATTCAGTTCAAGTGTAGCGATTTTGACATTCCCTCTATAAGCGATATCTTAGGATAAGTGTCTTTTTCTGTGTGACTTATTTCACTTAGAGTCATCGTACCTAAATCCACTCATCATGCTGCTAACTAGCCTTATGACATTGATTTCATGGCTGAGTGATATTCCACTGTGCCAAGTACCACCATTTCTTTATCCATTTTTCTCTTTCCTGGGATATTGAAGGTGTACCGAAGTGGAGGTTCTTGGAAACAGAGCAGCCGTAAACTTTAGGGTGCCTGTGTCTTGTTGATTTTTAGTTTTCCCAATTTATACGCCCATGAGTGGAAGTGCCCTATGCTCTCAACGCTGTGTTTATTACTTGTTTCAGGACACACCGTACTCTTCTCCAGAGTGCCTGTTGGCAATTTACATCCCGCCCATCAGCGTAGCAAGGCTTCCATGTCTCCATGGCCTGTCCTGCTTTTCTGGTTTTTACACTTTGTTCAGCATGGCCCTTTTGACCGAGGGCAAGCGAGACTTCTTTGTAGCGCTGATTTGCCCTTCCGGCTTGCTTGGTTGGCCAAAAAGGGCGTATGCGTTTTTTCCTGAATATATTCAGGAAAAAACGCATACGCCCTTTTTGGCCAAGGGCATCATTGTCAACGTTTTGCCGCTTTTCATGTGCTTTAAAGGCGAGTCGAATCTACCTCCTGAAATCTGTTTCCTGCAAATCTGCCTTGCTTTCAAATCCTCTTCGTTGCCTTCCCTCAATATATTTGTGGACGAGAGTTCTCATTTATAACTCTGCACGTTTGTGAATTGCAGTGCCCCTGAGCTCCATTTGTCTCCTCGCTTTTTTGGGAGCTGGCCGCAAAAGCGCAGGATTGCTTCAGGCCCTATTTTGGTTCTGGGGGGCAGGCTGAGCCTGTGGTTCATTCTTCTTCCTGATGGGAAAATGGAGTGACCTATGCCTGTCCCAACACCTAGGGCTCGTCTCTCGTTGGTTCCGCGTCTTCCCGTTCATCCTCAGGACAAATTGCAACCTGTACAATCAGGAGGTTAAAGGTGCTGATTCTCCAAGTAGGGAGATGGTTAGTCAAGCGGCTGGAATGGCGAACCCGAGCACAAGGAGAGGAGAAATGAGGTGCGTTTTAGAAACCTTTCCCGATCTCATGGCATACCATCTTCTGGGTTTCCCATGCATGTTTTGATGTAGGAAGATTCCCTTGTACCTGGCGATTTGAGACCCATGGGGTGTGTTCCCCGCAGTGTTACTTTAAAGTATCTGCATTTGCTCACCCAACCTCACCAACCCTCTCAGCCCCAAGAATGTCCAGCCTTATGTCTCATCCAGCTGTGGGTCTTGATATGGTCAATCCAGGTTGCATCATAGACCCTGAACGGATTTTGTAAGACTTTCTCTCTCTTTCACTGTCTTTGTTTTGTGGGTTTTTTAAAGTAATTTATGTTTAGAATCGGGCTTGGCTGCTTTTCCCTGCTGTGTTGATGCCGCTTTACACCCTCTTGATTCACTTGCAGAGAGATATCGATACATAGGTTTTCAGATTCTTACTAGTCAGATATATTCTTGTGCGGTGACTAGGGGGTGTTGAGTCCAGTTCACTGAGCAGGGAGTAGGCCTTGTCTATTACATATTTGGCTTATGGAGCGGTGTCTGAGCTAATTTCAAACCCTTGTTTTATGCATCACCCCACCTCACCTTTCCCGTTAAGCAGCCATAGTGTGTCTTCTAAAGGTGTGACTCTGTTCTGTTTTGTAATTCAGTTCAAGTGTAGCGATTTTGACATTCCCTCTATAAGCGATATCTTAGGATAAGTGTCTTTTTCTGTGTGACTTATTTCACTTAGAATCATCGTATCTAAATCCACTCATCATGCTGCTAACTAGCCTTATGACATTGATTTCATGGCTGAGTGATATTCCACTGTGCCAAGTACCACCATTTCTTTATCCATTTTTCTCTTTCCTGGGATATTGAAGGTGTACCGAAGTGGAGGTTCTTGGAAACAGAGCAGCCGTAAACTTTAGGGTGCCTGTGTCTTGTTGATTTTTAGTTTTCCCAATTTATACGCCCATGAGTGGAAGTGCCCTATGCTCTCAACGCTGTGTTTATTACTTGTTTCAGGACACACCATACTCTTCTCCAGAGTGCCTGTTGGCAATTTACATCCCGCCCATCAGCGTAGCAAGGCTTCCATGTCTCCATGGCCTGTCCTGCTTTTCTGGTTTTTACACTTTGTTCAGCATGGCCCTTTTGACCGAGGGCAAGCGAGACTTCTTTGTAGCGCTGATTTGCCCTTCCGGCTTGCTTGGTTGGCCAAAAAGGGCGTATGCGTTTTTTCCTGAATATATTCAGGAAAAAACGCATACGCCCTTTTTGGCCAAGGGCATCATTGTCAACGTTTTGCCGCTTTTCATGTGCTTTAAAGGCGAGTCGAATCTACCTCCTGAAATCTGTTTCCTGCAAATCTGCCTTGCTTTCAAATCCTCTTCGTTGCCTTCCCTCAATATATTTGTGGACGAGAGTTCTCATTTATAACTCTGCACGTTTGTGAATTGCAGTGCCCCTGAGCTCCATTTGTCTCCTCGCTTTTTTGGGAGCTGGCCGCAAAAGCGCAGGATTGCTTCAGGCCCTATTTTGGTTCTGGGGGGCAGGCTGAGCCTGTGGTTCATTCTTCTTCCTGATGGGAAAATGGAGTGACCTGTGCCTGTCCCAACACCTAGGGCTAGTCTTTCGTTGGTTCCCCGTCTTCCCGTTCATCCTCAGGACAAATTGCAACCTGGACGAAACAGTAGGTTAAAGGTGCTGATTCTCCAAGTAGGGAGATGGTTAGTCAAGCGGCTGGAATGGCGAACCCGAGCACAAGGAGAGGAGAAATGAGGTGCGTTTTAGAAACCTTTCCCGATCTCACGGCATACCATCTTCTGGGTTTCCCATGCATGTTTTGATGTAGGAAGATTCCCTTGTACCTGGAGATTTGAGACCCATGGGGTGGGTACCCCGCGGTATTACTTTAAAGTATCTGCATTTGCTCACCCAACCTCACCAATCCTCTCAGCCCCAAGAGTGTCCAGCCTTATGTCTCATCCAGCTGTGGGTCTAGATATGGTCAATCCAGGTTGCATCAGAGACCCTGAACGGATTTTGTAAGAATTTCTCTCTCTTTCACTGTCTTTGCTTTGTGGGTTTTTTAAAGTAATGTATGTTTAGAATGGGGTTTGGCTGCTTTTCCCTGCTGTGTTTATGCCGCTTTACACCCTCTTGATTCACTTGCAGAGAGATATCGATACATAGGTTTTCAGATTCATACTAGTCAGATATATTCTTGTGCGGTGACTAGGGGGTGTTGAGTCCAGTTCACTGAGCAGGGAGTAGGCCTTGTCTATTACATATTTGGCTTATGGAGCGGTGTCTGAGCTAATTCCAAACCCTTGTTTTATGCATCACCCCACCTCACCTTTCCCGTTAAGCAGCCATAGTGTGTCTTCTAAAGGTGTGACTCTGTTCTGTTTTGTAATTCAGTTCAAGTGTAGCGATTTTGACATTCCCTCTATAAGCGATATCTTAGGATAAGTGTCTTTTTCTGTGTGACTTATTTCACTTAGAGTCATCGTACCTAAATCCACTCATCATGCTGCTAACTAGCCTTATGACATTGATTTCATGGCTGAGTGATATTCCACTGTGCCAAGTACCACCATTTCTTTATCCATTTTTCTCTTTCCTGGGATATTGAAGGTGTACCGAAGTGGAGGTTCTTGGAAACAGAGCAGCCGTAAACTTTAGGGTGCCTGTGTCTTGTTGATTTTTAGTTTTCCCAATTTATACGCCCATGAGTGGAAGTGCCCTATGCTCTCTACGCTGTGTTTATTACTTGTTTCAGGACACACCGTACTCTTCTCCAGAGTGCCTGTTGGCAATTTACATCCCGCCCATCAGCGTAGCAAGGCTTCCATGTCTCCATGGCCTGTCCTGCTTTTCTGGTTTTTACACTTTGTTCAGCATGGCCCTTTTGACCGAGGGCAAGCGAGACTTCTTTGTAGCGCTGATTTGCCCTTCCGGCTTGCTTGGTTGGCCAAAAAGGGCGTATGCGTTTTTTCCTGAATATATTCAGGAAAAAACGCATACGCCCTTTTTGGCCAAGGGCATCATTGTCAACGTTTTGCCGCTTTTCATGTGCTTTAAAGGCGAGTCGAATCTACCTCCTGAAATCTGTTTCCTGCAAATCTGCCTTGCTTTCAAATCCTCTTCGTTGCCTTCCCTCAATATATTTGTGGACGAGAGTTCTCATTTATAACTCTGCACGTTTGTGAATTGCAGTGCCCCTGAGCTCCATTTGTCTCCTCGCTTTTTTGGGAGCTGGCCGCAAAAGCGCAGGATTGCTTCAGGCCCTATTTTGGTTCTGGGGGGCAGGCTGAGCCTGTGGTTCATTCTTCTTCCTGATGGGAAAATGGAGTGACCTGTGCCTGTCCCAACACCTAGGGCTAGTCTTTCGTTGGTTCCCCGTCTTCCCGTTCATCCTCAGGACAAATTGCAACCTGGACGAAACAGTAGGTTAAAGGTGCTGATTCTCCAAGTAGGGAGATGGTTAGTCAAGCGGCTGGAATGGCGAACCCGAGCACAAGGAGAGGAGAAATGAGGTGCATTTTAGAAACCTTTCCCGATCTCATGGCATACCATCTTCTGGGTTTCCCATGCATGTTTTGATGTAGGAAGATTCCCTTGTACCTGGAGATTTGAGACCCATGGGGTGGGTACCCCGCGGTATTACTTTAAAGTATCTGCATTTGCTCACCCAACCTCACCAATCCTCTCAGCCCCAAGAGTGTCCAGCCTTATGTCTCATCCAGCTGTGGGTCTAGATATGGTCAATCCAGGTTGCATCAGAGACCCTGAACGGATTTTGTAAGAATTTCTCTCTCTTTCACTGTCTTTGCTTTGTGGGTTTTTTAAAGTAATGTATGTTTAGAATGGGGTTTGGCTGCTTTTCCCTGCTGTGTTTATGCCGCTTTACACCCTCTTGATTCACTTGCAGAGAGATATCGATACATAGGTTTTCAGATTCATACTAGTCAGATATATTCTTGTGCGGTGACTAGGGGGTGTTGAGTCCAGTTCACTGAGCAGGGAGTAGGCCTTGTCTATTACATATTTGGCTTATGGAGCGGTGTCTGAGCTAATTCCAAACCCTTGTTTTATGCATCACCCCACCTCACCTTTCCCGTTAAGCAGCCATAGTGTGTCTTCTAAAGGTGTGACTCTGTTCTGTTTTGTAATTCAGTTCAAGTGTAGCGATTTTGACATTCCCTCTATAAGCGATATCTTAGGATAAGTGTCTTTTTCTGTGTGACTTATTTCACTTAGAGTCATCGTACCTAAATCCACTCATCATGCTGCTAACTAGCCTTATGACATTGATTTCATGGCTGAGTGATATTCCATTGTGCCAAGTACCACCATTTCTTTATCCATTTTTCTCTTTCCTGGGATATTGAAGGTGTACCGAAGTGGAGGTTCTTGGAAACAGAGCAGCCGTAAACTTTAGGGTGCCTGTGTCTTGTTGATTTTTAGTTTTCCCAATTTATACGCCCTTGAGTGGAAGTGCCCTATGCTCTCTACGCTGTGTTTATTACTTGTTTCAGGACACACCGTACTCTTCTCCAGAGTGCCTGTTGGCAATTTACATCCCGCCCATCAGCGTAGCAAGGCTCCCATGTCTCCATGACCTGTCCTGCTTTTCTGGTTTTTACTGTTTGTTCAGCATGGCCCTTTTGACCGAGGGCAAGCGAGACTTCTTTGTAGCGCTGATTTGCCCTTCTGGCTTGCTTGGTTGGCCAAAAAGGGCGTATGCGTTTTTTCCTGAATATATTCAGGAAAAAACGCATACGCCCTTTTTGGCCAAGGGCATCATTGTCAACGTTTTGCCGCTTTTCATGTGCTTTAAAGGCGAGTCGAATCTACCTCCTGAAATCTGTTTCCTGCAAATCTGCCTTGCTTTCAAATCCTCTTCGTTGCCTTCCCTCAATATATTTGTGGACGAGAGTTCTCATTTATAACTCTGCACGTTTGTGAATTGCAGTGCCCCTGAGCTCCATTTGTCTCCTCGCTTTTTTGGGAGCTGGCCGCAAAAGCGCAGGATTGCTTCAGGCCCTATTTTGGTTCTGGGGGGCAGGCTGAGCCTGTGGTTCATTCTTCTTCCTGATGGGAAAATGGAGTGACCTGTGCCTGTCCCAACACCTAGGGCTAGTCTTTCGTTGGTTCCCCGTCTTCCCGTTCATCCTCAGGACAAATTGCAACCTGGACGAAACAGTAGGTTAAAGGTGCTGATTCTCCAAGTAGGGAGATGGTTAGTCAAGCGGCTGGAATGGCGAACCCGAGCACAAGGAGAGGAGAAATGAGGTGCGTTTTAGAAACCTTTCCCGATCTCACGGCATACCATCTTCTGGGTTTCCCATGCATGTTTTGATGTAGGAAGATTCCCTTGTACCTGGAGATTTGAGACCCATGGGGTGGGTACCCCGCGGTATTACTTTAAAGTATCTGCATTTGCTCACCCAACCTCACCAATCCTCTCAGCCCCAAGAGTGTCCAGCCTTATGTCTCATCCAGCTGTGGGTCTAGATATGGTCAATCCAGGTTGCATCAGAGACCCTGAACGGATTTTGTAAGAATTTCTCTCTCTTTCACTGTCTTTGCTTTGTGGGTTTTTTAAAGTAATGTATGTTTAGAATGGGGTTTGGCTGCTTTTCCCTGCTGTGTTTATGCCGCTTTACACCCTCTTGATTCACTTGCAGAGAGATATCGATACATAGGTTTTCAGATTCATACTAGTCAGATATATTCTTGTGCGGTGACTAGGGGGTGTTGAGTCCAGTTCACTGAGCAGGGAGTAGGCCTTGTCTATTACATATTTGGCTTATGGAGCGGTGTCTGAGCTAATTTCAAACCCTTGTTTTATGCATCACCCCACCTCACCTTTCCCGTTAAGCAGCCATAGTGTGTCTTCTAAAGGTGTGACTCTGTTCTGTTTTGTAATTCAGTTCAAGTGTAGCGATTTTGACATTCCCTCTATAAGCGATATCTTAGGATAAGTGTCTTTTTCTGTGTGACTTATTTCACTTAGAGTCATCGTACCTAAATCCACTCATCATGCTGCTAACTAGCCTTATGACATTGATTTCATGGCTGAGTGATATTCCATTGTGCCAAGTACCACCATTTCTTTATCCATTTTTCTCTTTCCTGGGATATTGAAGGTGTACCGAAGTGGAGGTTCTTGGAAACAGAGCAGCCGTAAACTTTAGGGTGCCTGTGTCTTGTTGATTTTTAGTTTTCCCAATTTATACGCCCTTGAGTGGAAGTGCCCTATGCTCTCTACGCTGTGTTTATTACTTGTTTCAGGACACACCGTACTCTTCTCCAGAGTGCCTGTTGGCAATTTACATCCCGCCCATCAGCGTAGCAAGGCTCCCATGTCTCCATGGCCTGTCCTGCTTTTCTGGTTTTTACTGTTTGTTCAGCATGGCCCTTTTGACCGAGGGCAAGCGAGACTTCTTTGTAGCGCTGATTTGCACTTCCGGCTTGCTTGGTTGGCCAAAAAGGGCGTATGCGTTTTTTCCTGAATATATTCAGGAAAAAACGCATACGCCCTTTTTGGCCAAGGGCATCATTGTCAACGTTTTGCCGCTTTTCATGTGCTTTAAAGGCGAGTCGAATCTACCTCCTGAAATCTGTTTCCTGCAAATCTGCCTTGCTTTCAAATCCTCTTCGTTGCCTTCCCTCAATATATTTGTGGACGAGAGTTCTCATTTATAACTCTGCACGTTTGTGAATTGCAGTGCCCCTGAGCTCCATTTGTCTCCTCGCTTTTTTGGGAGCTGGCCGCAAAAGCGCAGGATTGCTTCAGGCCCTATTTTGGTTCTGGGGGGCAGGCTGAGCCTGTGGTTCATTCTTCTTCCTGATGGGAAAATGGAGTGACCTATGCCTGTCCCAACACCTAGGGCTCGTCTCTCGTTGGTTCCGCGTCTTCCCGTTCATCCTCAGGACAAATTGCAACCTGTACAATCAGGAGGTTAAAGGTGCTGATTCTCCAAGTAGGGAGATGGTTAGTCAAGCGGCTGGAATGGCGAACCCGAGCACAAGGAGAGGAGAAATGAGGTGCGTTTTAGAAACCTTTCCCAATCTCATGGCATACCATCTTCTGGGTTTCCCATGCATGTTTTGATGTAGGAAGATTCCCTTGTACCTGGAGATTTGAGACCCATGGGGTGTGTTCCCCGCAGTGTTACTTTAAAGTATCTGCATTTGCTCACCCAACCTCACTAACCCTCTCAGCCCCAAGAATGTCCAGCCTTATGTCTCATCTAGCTGTGGGTCTTGATATGGTCAATCCAGGTTGCATCATAGACCCTGAACGGATTTTGTAAGAATTTCTCTCTCTTTCACTGTCTTTGTTTTGTGGGTTTTTTAAAGTAATTTATGTTTAGAATCGGGCTTGGCTGCTTTTCCCTGCTGTGTTGATGCCGCTTTACACCCTCTTGATTCACTTGCAGAGAGATATCGATACATAGGTTTTCAGATTCTTACTAGTCAGATATATTCTTGTGCGGTGACTAGGGGGTGTTGAGTCCAGTTCACTGAGCAGGGAGTAGGCCTTGTCTATTACATATTTGGCTTATGGAGCGGTGTCTGAGCTAATTTCAAACCCTTGTTTTATGCATCACCCCACCTCACCTTTCCCGTTAAGCAGCCATAGTGTGTCTTCTAAAGTTGTGACTCTGTTCTGTTTTGTAATTCAGTTCAAGTGTAGCGATTTTGACATTCCCTCTATAAGCGATATCTTAGGATAAGTGTCTTTTTCTGTGTGACTTATTTCACTTAGAATCATCGTACCTAAATCCACTCATCATGCTGCTAACTAGCCTTATGACATTGATTTCATGGCTGAGTGATATTCCACTGTGCCAAGTACGACCATTTCTTTATCCATTTTTCTCTTTCCTGGGATATTGAAGGTGTACCGAAGTGGAGGTTCTTGGAAACAGAGCAGCCGTAAACTTTAGGGTGCCTGTGTCTTGTTGATTTTTAGTTTTCCCAATTTATACGCCCATGAGTGGAAGTGCCCTATGCTCTCAACGCTGTGTTTATTACTTGTTTCAGGACACACCGTACTCTTCTCCAGAGTGCCTGTTGGCAATTTACATCCCGCCCATCAGCGTAGCAAGGCTTCCATGTCTCCATGGCCTGTCCTGCTTTTCTGGTTTTTACTGTTTGTTCAGCATGGCCCTTTTGACCGAGGGCAAGCGAGACTTCTTTGTAGCGCTGATTTGCCCTTCCGGCTTGCTTGGTTGGCCAAAAAGGGCGTATGCGTTTTTTCCTGAATATATTCAGGAAAAAACGCATACGCCCTTTTTGGCCAAGGGCATCATTGTCAACGTTTTGCCGCTTTTCATGTGCTTTAAAGGCGAGTCGAATCTACCTCCTGAAATCTGTTTCCTGCAAATCTGCCTTGCTTTCAAATCCTCTTCGTTGCCTTCCCTCAATATATTTGTGGACGAGAGTTCTCATTTATAACTCTGCACGTTTGTGAATTGCAGTGCCCCTGAGCTCCATTTGTCTCCTCGCTTTTTTGGGAGCTGGCCGCAAAAGCGCAGGATTGCTTCAGGCCCTATTTTGGTTCTGGGGGGCAGGCTGAGCCTGTGGTTCATTCTTCTTCCTGATGGGAAAATGGAGTGACCTGTGCCTGTCCCAACACCTAGGGCTAGTCTTTCGTTGGTTCCCCGTCTTCCCGTTCATCCTCAGGACAAATTGCAACCTGGACGAAACAGTAGGTTAAAGGTGCTGATTCTCCAAGTAGGGAGATGGTTAGTCAAGCGGCTGGAATGGCGAACCCGAGCACAAGGAGAGGAGAAATGAGGTGCGTTTTAGAAACCTTTCCCGATCTCACGGCATACCATCTTCTGGGTTTCCCATGCATGTTTTGATGTAGGAAGATTCCCTTGTACCTGGAGATTTGAGACCCATGGGGTGGGTACCCCGCGGTATTACTTTAAAGTATCTGCATTTGCTCACCCAACCTCACCAATCCTCTCAGCCCCAAGAGTGTCCAGCCTTATGTCTCATCCAGCTGTGGGTCTAGATATGGTCAATCCAGGTTGCATCAGAGACCCTGAACGGATTTTGTAAGAATTTCTCTCTCTTTCACTGTCTTTGCTTTGTGGGTTTTTTAAAGTAATGTATGTTTAGAATGGGGTTTGGCTGCTTTTCCCTGCTGTGTTTATGCCGCTTTACACCCTCTTGATTCACTTGCAGAGAGATATCGATACATAGGTTTTCAGATTCATACTAGTCAGATATATTCTTGTGCGGTGACTAGGGGGTGTTGAGTCCAGTTCACTGAGCAGGGAGTAGGCCTTGTCTATTACATATTTGGCTTATGGAGCGGTGTCTGAGCTAATTCCAAACCCTTGTTTTATGCATCACCCCACCTCACCTTTCCCGTTAAGCAGCCATAGTGTGTCTTCTAAAGGTGTGACTCTGTTCTGTTTTGTAATTCAGTTCAAGTGTAGCGATTTTGACATTCCCTCTATAAGCGATATCTTAGGATAAGTGTCTTTTTCTGTGTGACTTATTTCACTTAGAGTCATCGTACCTAAATCCACTCATCATGCTGCTAACTAGCCTTATGACATTGATTTCATGGCTGAGTGATATTCCATTGTGCCAAGTACCACCATTTCTTTATCCATTTTTCTCTTTCCTGGGATATTGAAGGTGTACCGAAGCGGAGGTTCTTGGAAACAGAGCAGCCGTAAACTTTAGGGTGCCTGTGTCTTGTTGATTTTTAGTTTTCCCAATTTATACGCCCATGAGTGGAAGTGCCCTATGCTCTCTACGCTGTGTTTATTACTTGTTTCAGGACACACCGTACTCTTCTCCAGAGTGCCTGTTGGCAATTTATATCCCGCCCATCAGCGTAGCAAGGCTCCCATGTCTCCATGGCCTGTCCTGCTTTTCTGGTTTTTACTGTTTGTTCAGCATGGCCCTTTTGACCGAGGGCAAGCGAGACTTCTTTGTAGCGCTGATTTGCCCTTCCGGCTTGCTTGGTTGGCCAAAATGGGCGTATGCGTTTTTTCCTGAATATATTCAGGAAAAAACGCATACGCCCTTTTTGGCCAAGGGCATCATTGTCAACGTTTTGCCGCTTTTCATGTGCTTTAAAGGCGAGTCGAATCTACCTCCTGAAATCTGTTTCCTGCAAATCTGCCTTGCTTTCAAATCCTCTTCGTTGCCTTCCCTCAATATATTTGTGGACGAGAGTTCTCATTTATAACTCTGCACGTTTGTGAATTGCAGTGCCCCTGAGCTCCATTTGTCTCCTCGCTTTTTTGGGAGCTGGCCGCAAAAGCGCAGGATTGCTTCAGGCCCTATTTTGGTTCTGGGGGGCAGGCTGAGCCTGTGGTTCATTCTTCTTCCTGATGGGAAAATGGAGTGACCTATGCCTGTCCCAACACCTAGGGCTCGTCTCTCGTTGGTTCCGCGTCTTCCCGTTCATCCTCAGGACAAATTGCAACCTGTACAATCAGGAGGTTAAAGGTGCTGATTCTCCAAGTAGGGAGATGGTTAGTCAAGCGGCTGGAATGGCGAACCCGAGCACAAGGAGAGGAGAAATGAGGTGCGTTTTAGAAACCTTTCCCGATCTCATGGCATACCATCTTCTGGGTTTCCCATGCATGTTTTGATGTAGGAAGATTCCCTTGTACCTGGAGATTTGAGACCCATGGGGTGTGTTCCCCGCAGTGTTACTTTAAAGTATCTGCATTTGCTCACCCAACCTCACCAACCCTCTCAGCCCCAAGAATGTCCAGCCTTATGTCTCATCCAGCTGTGGGTCTTGATATGGTCAATCAGGGTTGCATCATAGACCCTGAACGGATTTTGTAAGAATTTCTCACTCTTTCACTGTCTTTGTTTTGTGGGTTTTTTAAAGTAATTTATGTTTAGAATCGGGCTTGGCTGCTTTTCCCTGCTGTGTTGATGCCGCTTTACACCCTCTTGATTCACTTGCAGAGAGATATCGATACATAGGTTTTCAGATTCTTACTAGTCAGATATATTCTTGTGTGGTGACTAGGGTGTGTTGAGTCCAGTTCACTGAGCAGGGAGTAGGCCTTGTCTATTACATATTTGGCTTATGGAGCGGTCTCTGAGCTAATTTCAAACCCTTGTTTTATGCATCACCCCACCTCACCTTTCCCGTTAAGCAGCCATAGTGTGTCTTCTAAAGGTGTGACTCTGTTCTGTTTTGTAATTCAGTTCAAGTGTAGCGATTTTGACATTCCCTCTATAAGCGATATCTTAGGATAAGTGTCTTTTTCTGTGTGACTTATTTCACTTAGAATCATCGTATCTAAATCCACTCATCATGCTGCTAACTAGCCTTATGACATTGATTTCATGGCTGAGTGATATTCCACTGTGCCAAGTACCACCATTTCTTTATCCATTTTTCTCTTTCCTGGGATATTGAAGGTGTACCGAAGTGGAGGTTCTTGGAAACAGAGCAGCCGTAAACTTTAGGGTGCCTGTGTCTTGTTGATTTTTAGTTTTCCCAATTTATACGCCCATGAGTGGAAGTGCCCTATGCTCTCAACGCTGTGTTTATTACTTGTTTCAGGACACACCGTACTCTTCTCCAGAGTGCCTGTTGGCAATTTACATCCCGCCCATCAGCGTAGCAAGGCTTCCATGTCTCCATGGCCTGTCCTGCTTTTCTGGTTTTTACACTTTGTTCAGCATGGCCCTTTTGACCGAGGGCAAGCGAGACTTCTTTGTAGCGCTGATTTGCCCTTCCGGCTTGCTTGGTTGGCCAAAAAGGGCGTATGCGTTTTTTCCTGAATATATTCAGGAAAAAACGCATACGCCCTTTTTGGCCAAGGGCATCATTGTCAACGTTTTGCCGCTTTTCATGTGCTTTAAAGGCGAGTCGAATCTACCTCCTGAAATCTGTTTCCTGCAAATCTGCCTTGCTTTCAAATCCTCTTCGTTGCCTTCCCTCAATATATTTGTGGACGAGAGTTCTCATTTATAACTCTGCACGTTTGTGAATTGCAGTGCCCCTGAGCTCCATTTGTCTCCTCGCTTTTTTGGGAGCTGGCCGCAAAAGCGCAGGATTGCTTCAGGCCCTATTTTGGTTCTGGGGGGCAGGCTGAGCCTGTGGTTCATTCTTCTTCCTGATGGGAAAATGGAGTGACCTGTGCCTGTCCCAACACCTAGGGCTAGTCTTTCGTTGGTTCCCCGTCTTCCCGTTCATCCTCAGGACAAATTGCAACCTGGACGAAACAGTAGGTTAAAGGTGCTGATTCTCCAAGTAGGGAGATGGTTAGTCAAGCGGCTGGAATGGCGAACCCGAGCACAAGGAGAGGAGAAATGAGGTGCGTTTTAGAAACCTTTCCCGATCTCACGGCATACCATCTTCTGGGTTTCCCATGCATGTTTTGATGTAGGAAGATTCCCTTGTACCTGGAGATTTGAGACCCATGGGGTGGGTACCCCCCGGTATTACTTTAAAGTATCTGCATTTGCTCACCCAACCTCACCAATCCTCTCAGCCCCAAGAGTGTCCAGCCTTATGTCTCATCCAGCTGTGGGTCTAGATATGGTCAATCCAGGTTGCATCAGAGACCCTGAACGGATTTTGTAAGAATTTCTCTCTCTTTCACTGTCTTTGCTTTGTGGGTTTTTTAAAGTAATGTATGTTTAGAATGGGGTTTGGCTGCTTTTCCCTGCTGTGTTTATGCCGCTTTACACCCTCTTGATTCACTTGCAGAGAGATATCGATACATAGGTTTTCAGATTCATACTAGTCAGATATATTCTTGTGCGGTGACTAGGGGGTGTTGAGTCCAGTTCACTGAGCAGGGAGTAGGCCTTGTCTATTACATATTTGGCTTATGGAGCGGTGTCTGAGCTAATTCCAAACCCTTGTTTTATGCATCACCCCACCTCACCTTTCCCGTTAAGCAGCCATAGTGTGTCTTCTAAAGGTGTGACTCTGTTCTGTTTTGTAATTCAGTTCAAGTGTAGCGATTTTGACATTCCCTCTATAAGCGATATCTTAGGATAAGTGTCTTTTTCTGTGTGACTTATTTCACTTAGAGTCATCGTACCTAAATCCACTCATCATGCTGCTAACTAGCCTTATGACATTGATTTCATGGCTGAGTGATATTCCATTGTGCCAAGTACCACCATTTCTTTATCCATTTTTCTCTTTCCTGGGATATTGAAGGTGTACCGAAGTGGAGGTTCTTGGAAACAGAGCAGCCGTAAACTTTAGGGTGCCTGTGTCTTGTTGATTTTTAGTTTTCCCAATTTATACGCCCATGAGTGGAAGTGCCCTATGCTCTCTACGCTGTGTTTATTACTTGTTTCAGGACACACCGTACTCTTCTCCAGAGTGCCTGTTGGCAATTTACATCCTGCCCATCAGCGTAGCAAGGCTTCCATGTCTCCATGGCCTGTCCTGCTTTTCTGGTTTTTACACTTTGTTCAGCATGGCCCTTTTGACCGAGGGCAAGCGAGACTTCTTTGTAGCGCTGATTTGCCCTTCCGGCTTGCTTGGTTGGCCAAAAAGGGCGTATGCGTTTTTTCCTGAATATATTCAGGAAAAAACGCATACGCCCTTTTTGGCCAAGGGCATCATTGTCAACGTTTTGCCGCTTTTCATGTGCTTTAAAGGCGAGTCGAATCTACCTCCTGAAATCTGTTTCCTGCAAATCTGCCTTGCTTTCAAATCCTCTTCGTTGCCTTCCCTCAATATATTTGTGGACGAGAGTTCTCATTTATAACTCTGCACGTTTGTGAATTGCAGTGCCCCTGAGCTCCATTTGTCTCCTCGCTTTTTTGGGAGCTGGCCGCAAAAGCGCAGGATTGCTTCAGGCCCTATTTTGGTTCTGGGGGGCAGGCTGAGCCTGTGGTTCATTCTTCTTCCTGATGGGAAAATGGAGTGACCTGTGCCTGTCCCAACACCTAGGGCTAGTCTTTCGTTGGTTCCCCGTCTTCCCGTTCATCCTCAGGACAAATTGCAACCTGGACGAAACAGTAGGTTAAAGGTGCTGATTCTCCAAGTAGGGAGATGGTTAGTCAAGAGGCTGGAATCGCGAATCCGAGCACAAGGAGAGGAGAAATGAGGTGCGTTTTAGAAACCTTTCCCGATCTCACGGCATACCATCTTCTGGGTTTCCCATGCATGTTTTGATGTAGGAAGATTCCCTTGTACCTGGAGATTTGAGACCCATGGGGTGGGTACCCCGCGGTATTACTTTAAAGTATCTGCATTTGCTCACCCAACCTCACCAATCCTCTCAGCCCCAAGAGTGTCCAGCCTTATGTCTCATCCAGCTGTGGGTCTAGATATGGTCAATCCAGGTTGCATCAGAGACCCTGAACGGATTTTGTAAGAATTTCTCTCTCTTTCACTGTCTTTGCTTTGTGGGTTTTTTAAAGTAATGTATGTTTAGAATGGGGTTTGGCTGCTTTTCCCTGCTGTGTTTATGCCGCTTTACACCCTCTTGATTCACTTGCAGAGAGATATCGATACATAGGTTTTCAGATTCATACTAGTCAGATATATTCTTGTGCGGTGACTAGGGGGTGTTGAGTCCAGTTCACTGAGCAGGGAGTAGGCCTTGTCTATTACATATTTGGCTTATGGAGCGGTGTCTGAGCTAATTCCGAACCTTTGTTTTATGCATCACCCCACCTCACCTTTCCCGTTAAGCAGCCATAGTGTGTCTTCTAAAGGTGTGACTCTGTTCTGTTTTGTAATTCAGTTCAAGTGTAGCGATTTTGACATTCCCTCTATAAGCGATATCTTAGGATAAGTGTCTTTTTCTGTGTGACTTATTTCACTTAGAGTCATCGTACCTAAATCCACTCATCATGCTGCTAACTAGCCTTATGACATTGATTTCATGGCTGAGTGATATTCCACTGTGCCAAGTACCACCATTTCTTTATCCATTTTTCTCTTTCCTGGGATATTGAAGGTGTACCGAAGTGGAGGTTCTTGGAAACAGAGCAGCCGTAAACTTTAGGGTGCCTGTGTCTTGTTGATTTTTAGTTTTCCCAATTTATACGCCCATGAGTGGAAGTGCCCTATGCTCTCAACGCTGTGTTTATTACTTGTTTCAGGACACACCGTACTCTTCTCCAGAGTGCCTGTTGGCAATTTACATCCCGCCCATCAGCGTAGCAAGGCTTCCATGTCTCCATGGCCTGTCCTGCTTTTCTGGTTTTTACACTTTGTTCAGCATGGCCCTTTTGACCGAGGGCAAGCGAGACTTCTTTGTAGCGCTGATTTGCCCTTCCGGCTTGCTTGGTTGGCCAAAAAGGGCGTATGCGTTTTTTCCTGAATATATTCAGGAAAAAACGCATACGCCCTTTTTGGCCAAGGGCATCATTGTCAACGTTTTGCCGCTTTTCATGTGCTTTAAAGGCGAGTCGAATCTACCTCCTGAAATCTGTTTCCTGCAAATCTGCCTTGCTTTCAAATCCTCTTCGTTGCCTTCCCTCAATATATTTGTGGACGAGAGTTCTCATTTATAACTCTGCACGTTTGTGAATTGCAGTGCCCCTGAGCTCCATTTGTCTCCTCGCTTTTTTGGGAGCTGGCCGCAAAAGCGCAGGATTGCTTCAGGCCCTATTTTGGTTCTGGGGGGCAGGCTGAGCCTGTGGTTCATTCTTCTTCCTGATGGGAAAATGGAGTGACCTGTGCCTGTCCCAACACCTAGGGCTAGTCTTTCGTTGGTTCCCCGTCTTCCCGTTCATCCTCAGGACAAATTGCAACCTGGACGAAACAGTAGGTTAAAGGTGCTGATTCTCCAAGTAGGGAGATGGTTAGTCAAGCGGCTGGAATGGCGAACCCGAGCACAAGGAGAGGAGAAATGAGGTGCGTTTTAGAAACCTTTCCCGATCTCACGGCATACCATCTTCTGGGTTTCCCATGCATGTTTTGATGTAGGAAGATTCCCTTGTACCTGGAGATTTGAGACCCATGGGGTGGGTACCCCGCGGTATTACTTTAAAGTATCTGCATTTGCTCACCCAACCTCACCAATCCTCTCAGCCCCAAGAGTGTCCAGCCTTATGTCTCATCCAGCTGTGGGTCTAGATATGGTCAATCCAGGTTGCATCAGAGACCCTGAACGGATTTTGTAAGAATTTCTCTCTCTTTCACTGTCTTTGCTTTGTGGGTTTTTTAAAGTAATGTATGTTTAGAATGGGGTTTGGCTGCTTTTCCCTGCTGTGTTTATGCCGCTTTACACCCTCTTGATTCACTTGCAGAGAGATATCGATACATAGGTTTTCAGATTCATACTAGTCAGATATATTCTTGTGCGGTGACTAGGGGGTGTTGAGTCCAGTTCACTGAGCAGGGAGTAGGCCTTGTCTATTACATATTTGGCTTATGGAGCGGTGTCTGAGCTAATTCCAAACCCTTGTTTTATGCATCACCCCACCTCACCTTTCCCGTTAAGCAGCCATAGTGTGTCTTCTAAAGGTGTGACTCTGTTCTGTTTTGTAATTCAGTTCAAGTGTAGCGATTTTGACATTCCCTCTATAAGCGATATCTTAGGATAAGTGTCTTTTTCTGTGTGACTTATTTCACTTAGAGTCATCGTACCTAAATCCACTCATCATGCTGCTAACTAGCCTTATGACATTGATTTCATGGCTGAGTGATATTCCATTGTGCCAAGTACCACCATTTCTTTATCCATTTTTCTCTTTCCTGGGATATTGAAGGTGTACCGAAGTGGAGGTTCTTGGAAACAGAGCAGCCGTAAACTTTAGGGTGCCTGTGTCTTGTTGATTTTTAGTTTTCCCAATTTATACGCCCATGAGTGGAAGTGCCCTATGCTCTCTACGCTGTGTTTATTACTTGTTTCAGGACACACCGTACTCTTCTCCAGAGTGCCTGTTGGCAATTTACATCCCGCCCATCAGCGTAGCAAGGCTCCCATGTCTCCATGGCCTGTCCTGCTTTTCTGGTTTTTACACTTTGTTCAGCATGGCCCTTTTGACCGAGGGCAAGCGAGACTTCTTTGTAGCGCTGATTTGCCCTTCCGGCTTGCTTGGTTGGCCAAAAAGGGCGTATGCGTTTTTTCCTGAATATATTCAGGAAAAAACGCATACGCCCTTTTTGGCCAAGGGCATCATTGTCAACGTTTTGCCGCTTTTCATGTGCTTTAAAGGCGAGTCGAATCTACCTCCTGAAATCTGTTTCCTGCAAATCTGCCTTGCTTTCAAATCCTCTTCGTTGCCTTCCCTCAATATATTTGTGGACGAGAGTTCTCATTTATAACTCTGCACGTTTGTGAATTGCAGTGCCCCTGAGCTCCATTTGTCTCCTCGCTTTTTTGGGAGCTGGCCGCAAAAGCGCAGGATTGCTTCAGGCCCTATTTTGGTTCTGGGGGGCAGGCTGAGCCTGTGGTTCATTCTTCTTCCTGATGGGAAAATGGAGTGACCTGTGCCTGTCCCAACACCTAGGGCTAGTCTTTCGTTGGTTCCCCGTCTTCCCGTTCATCCTCAGGACAAATTGCAACCTGGACGAAACAGTAGGTTAAAGGTGCTGATTCTCCAAGTAGGGAGATGGTTAGTCAAGAGGCTGGAATCGCGAATCCGAGCACAAGGAGAGGAGAAATGAGGTGCGTTTTAGAAACCTTTCCCGATCTCACGGCATACCATCTTCTGGGTTTCCCATGCATGTTTTGATGTAGGAAGATTCCCTTGTACCTGGAGATTTGAGACCCATGGGGTGGGTACCCCGCGGTATTACTTTAAAGGATCTGCATTTGCTCACCCAACCTCACCAATCCTCTCAGCCCCAAGAGTGTCCAGCCTTATGTCTCATCCAGCTGTGGGTCTAGATATGGTCAATCCAGGTTGCATCAGAGACCCTGAACGGATTTTGTAAGAATTTCTCTCTCTTTCACTGTCTTTGCTTTGTGGGTTTTTTAAAGTAATGTATGTTTAGAATGGGGTTTGGCTGCTTTTCCCTGCTGTGTTTATGCCGCTTTACACCCTCTTGATTCACTTGCAGAGAGATATCGATACATAGGTTTTCAGATTCATACTAGTCGGATATATTCTTGTGCGGTGACTAGGGGGTGTTGAGTCCAGTTCACTGAGCAGGGAGTAGGCCTTGTCTATTACATATTTGGCTTATGGAGCGGTGTCTGAGCTAATTTCAAACCCTTGTTTTATGCATCACCCCACCTCACCTTTCCCGTTAAGCAGCCATAGTGTGTCTTCTAAAGGTGTGACTCTGTTCTGTTTTGTAATTCAGTTCAAGTGTAGCGATTTTGACATTCCCTCTATAAGCGATATCTTAGGATAAGTGTCTTTTTCTGTGTGACTTATTTCACTTAGAATCATCGTACCTAAATCCACTCATCATGCTGCTAACTAGCCTTATGACATTGATTTCATGGCTGAGTGATATTCCATTGTGCCAAGTACCACCATTTCTTTATCCATTTTTCTCTTTCCTGGGATATTGAAGGTGTACCGAAGTGGAGGTTCTTGGAAACAGAGCAGCCGTAAACTTTAGGGTGCCTGTGTCTTGTTGATTTTTAGTTTTCCCAATTTATACGCCCATGAGTGGAAGTGCCCTATGCTCTCTACGCTGTGTTTATTACTTGTTTCAGGACACACCGTACTCTTCTCCAGAGTGCCTGTTGGCAATTTACATCCCGCCCATCAGCGTAGCAAGGCTCCCATGTCTCCATGGCCTGTCCTGCTTTTCTGGTTTTTACTGTTTGTTCAGCATGGCCCTTTTGACCGAGGGCAAGCGAGACATCTTTGTAGCGCTGATTTGCCCTTCCGGCTTGCTTGGTTGGCCAAAAAGGGCGTATGCGTTTTTTCCTGAATATATTCAGGAAAAAACGCATACGCCCTTTTTGGCCAAGGGCATCATTGTCAACGTTTTGCCGCTTTTCATGTGCTTTAAAGGCGAGTCGAATCTACCTCCTGAAATCTGTTTCCTGCAAATCTGCCTTGCTTTCAAATCCTCTTCGTTGCCTTCCCTCAATATATTTGTGGACGAGAGTTCTCATTTATATCTCTGCACGTTTGTGAATTGCAGTGCCCCTGAGCTCCATTTGTCTCCTCGCTTTTTTGGGAGCTGGCCGCAAAAGCGCAGGATTGCTTCAGGCCCTATTTTGGTTTGGGGGGCAGGCTGAGCCTGTGGTTCATTCTTCTTCCTGATGGGAAAATGGAGTGACCTGTGCCTGTCCCAACACCTAGGGCTAGTCTTTCGTTGGTTCCCCGTCTTCCCGTTCATCCTCAGGACAAATTGCAACCTGGACGAAACAGTAGGTTAAAGGTGCTGATTCTCCAAGTAGGGAGATGGTTAGTCAAGCGGCTGGAATCGCGAATCCGAGCACAAGGAGAGGAGAAATGAGGTGCGTTTTAGAAACCTTTCCCGATCTCACGGCATACCATCTTCTGGGTTTCCCATGCATGTTTTGATGTAGGAAGATTCCCTTGTACCTGGAGATTTGAGACCCATGGGGTGGGTACCCCGCGGTATTACTTTAAAGGATCTGCATTTGCTCACCCAACCTCACCAATCCTCTCAGCCCCAAGAGTGTCCAGCCTTATGTCTCATCCAGCTGTGGGTCTAGATATGGTCAATCCAGGTTGCATCAGAGACCCTGAACGGATTTTGTAAGAATTTCTCTCTCTTTCACTGTCTTTGCTTTGTGGGTTTTTTAAAGTAATGTATGTTTAGAATGGGGTTTGGCTGCTTTTCCCTGCTGTGTTTATGCCGCTTTACACCCTCTTGATTCACTTGCAGAGAGATATCGATACATAGGTTTTCAGATTCATACTAGTCGGATATATTCTTGTGCGGTGACTAGGGGGTGTTGAGTCCAGTTCACTGAGCAGGGAGTAGGCCTTGTCTATTACATATTTGGCTTATGGAGCGGTGTCTGAGCTAATTCCGAACCTTTGTTTTATGCATCACCCCACCTCACCTTTCCCGTTAAGCAGCCATAGTGTGTCTTCTAAAGGTGTGACTCTGTTCTGTTTTGTAATTCAGTTCAAGTGTAGCGATTTTGACATTCCCTCTATAAGCGATATCTTAGGATAAGTGTCTTTTTCTGTGTGACTTATTTCACTTAGAGTCATCGTACCTAAATCCACTCATCATGCTGCTAACTAGCCTTATGACATTGATTTCATGGCTGAGTGATATTCCATTGTGCCAAGTACCACCATTTCTTTATCCATTTTTCTCTTTCCTGGGATATTGAAGGTGTACCGAAGTGGAGGTTCTTGGAAACAGAGCAGCCGTAAACTTTAGGGTGCCTGTGTCTTGTTGATTTTTAGTTTTCCCAATTTATACGCCCATGAGTGGAAGTGCCCTATGCTCTCTACGCTGTGTTTATTACTTGTTTCAGGACACACCGTACTCTTCTCCAGAGTGCCTGTTGGCAATTTACATCCCGCCCATCAGCGTAGCAAGGCTCCCATGTCTCCATGGCCTGTCCTGCTTTTCTGGTTTTTACTGTTTGTTCAGCATGGCCCTTTTGACCGAGGGCAAGCGAGACATCTTTGTAGCGCTGATTTGCCCTTCCGGCTTGCTTGGTTGGCCAAAAAGGGCGTATGCGTTTTTTCCTGAATATATTCAGGAAAAAACGCATACGCCCTTTTTGGCCAAGGGCATCATTGTCAACGTTTTGCCGCTTTTCATGTGCTTTAAAGGCGAGTCGAATCTACCTCCTGAAATCTGTTTCCTGCAAATCTGCCTTGCTTTCAAATCCTCTTCGTTGCCTTCCCTCAATATATTTGTGGACGAGAGTTCTCATTTATAACTCTGCACGTTTGTGAATTGCAGTGCCCCTGAGCTCCATTTGTCTCCTCGCTTTTTTGGGAGCTGGCCGCAAAAGCGCAGGATTGCTTCAGGCCCTATTTTGGTTTGGGGGGCAGGCTGAGCCTGTGGTTCATTCTTCTTCCTGATGGGAAAATGGAGTGACCTGTGCCTGTCCCAACACCTAGGGCTAGTCTTTCGTTGGTTCCCCGTCTTCCCGTTCATCCTCAGGACAAATTGCAACCTGGACGAAACAGTAGGTTAAAGGTGCTGATTCTCCAAGTAGGGAGATGGTTAGTCAAGCGGCTGGAATCGCGAATCCGAGCACAAGGAGAGGAGAAATGAGGTGCGTTTTAGAAACCTTTCCCGATCTCACGGCATACCATCTTCTGGGTTTCCCATGCATGTTTTGATGTAGGAAGATTCCCTTGTACCTGGAGATTTGAGACCCATGGGGTGGGTACCCCGCGGTATTACTTTAAAGGATCTGCATTTGCTCACCCAACCTCACCAATCCTCTCAGCCCCAAGAGTGTCCAGCCTTATGTCTCATCCAGCTGTGGGTCTAGATATGGTCAATCCAGGTTGCATCAGAGACCCTGAACGGATTTTGTAAGAATTTCTCTCTCTTTCACTGTCTTTGCTTTGTGGGTTTTTTAAAGTAATGTATGTTTAGAATGGGGTTTGGCTGCTTTTCCCTGCTGTGTTTATGCCGCTTTACACCCTCTTGATTCACTTGCAGAGAGATATCGATACATAGGTTTTCAGATTCATACTAGTCGGATATATTCTTGTGCGGTGACTAGGGGGTGTTGAGTCCAGTTCACTGAGCAGGGAGTAGGCCTTGTCTATTACATATTTGGCTTATGGAGCGGTGTCTGAGCTAATTTCAAACCCTTGTTTTATGCATCACCCCACCTCACCTTTCCCGTTAAGCAGCCATAGTGTGTCTTCTAAAGGTGTGACTCTGTTCTGTTTTGTAATTCAGTTCAAGTGTAGCGATTTTGACATTCCCTCTATAAGCGATATCTTAGGATAAGTGTCTTTTTCTGTGTGACTTATTTCACTTAGAATCATCGTACCTAAATCCACTCATCATGCTGCTAACTAGCCTTATGACATTGATTTCATGGCTGAGTGATATTCCATTGTGCCAAGTACCACCATTTCTTTATCCATTTTTCTCTTTCCTGGGATATTGAAGGTGTACCGAAGTGGAGGTTCTTGGAAACAGAGCAGCCGTAAACTTTAGGGTGCCTGTGTCTTGTTGATTTTTAGTTTTCCCAATTTATACGCCCATGAGTGGAAGTGCCCTATGCTCTCTACGCTGTGTTTATTACTTGTTTCAGGACACACCGTACTCTTCTCCAGAGTGCCTGTTGGCAATTTACATCCCGCCCATCAGCGTAGCAAGGCTCCCATGTCTCCATGGCCTGTCCTGCTTTTCTGGTTTTTACTGTTTGTTCAGCATGGCCCTTTTGACCGAGGGCAAGCGAGACATCTTTGTAGCGCTGATTTGCCCTTCCGGCTTGCTTGGTTGGCCAAAAAGGGCGTATGCGTTTTTTCCTGAATATATTCAGGAAAAAACGCATACGCCCTTTTTGGCCAAGGGCATCATTGTCAACGTTTTGCCGCTTTTCATGTGCTTTAAAGGCGAGTCGAATCTACCTCCTGAAATCTGTTTCCTGCAAATCTGCCTTGCTTTCAAATCCTCTTCGTTGCCTTCCCTCAATATATTTGTGGACGAGAGTTCTCATTTATAACTCTGCACGTTTGTGAATTGCAGTGCCCCTGAGCTCCATTTGTCTCCTCGCTTTTTTGAGAGCTGGCCGCAAAAGCGCAGGATTGCTTCAGGCCCTATTTTGGTTCTGGGGGGCAGGCTGAGCCTGTGGTTCATTCTTCTTCCTGATGGGAAAATAGAGTGACCTATGCCTGTCCCAACACCTAGGGCTCGTCTCTCGTTGGTTCCGCGTCTTCCCGTTCATCCTCAGGACAAATTGCAACCTGTACAATCAGGAGGTTAAAGGTGCTGATTCTCCAAGTAGGGAGATGGTTAGTCAAGCGGCTGGAATGGCGAACCCGAGCACAAGGAGAGGAGAAATGAGGTGCGTTTTAGAAACCTTTCCCGATCTCATGGCATACCATCTTCTGGGTTTCCCATGCATGTTTTGATGTAGGAAGATTCCCTTGTACCTGGAGATTTGAGACCCATGGGGTGTGTTCCCCGCAGTGTTACTTTAAAGTATCTGCATTTGCTCACCCAACCTCACCAACCCTCTCAGCCCCAAGAGTGTCCAGCCTTATGTCTCATCCAGCTGTGGGTCTTGATATGGTCAATCCAGGTTGCATCATAGACCCTGAACGGATTTTGTAAGAATTTCTCTCTCTTTCACTGTCTTTGTTTTGTGGGTTTTTTAAAGTAATTTATGTTTAGAATCGGGCTTGGCTGCTTTTCCCTGCTGTGTTGATGCTGCTTTACACCCTCTTGATTCACTTGCAGAGAGATATCGATACATAGGTTTTCAGATTCGTACTAGTCAGATATATTCTTGTGTGGTGACTAGGGTGTGTTGAGTCCAGTTCACTGAGCAGGGAGTAGGCCTTGTCTATTACATATTTGGCTTATGGAGCGGTCTCTGAGCTAATTTCAAACCCTTGTTTTATGCATCACCCCACCTCACCTTTCCCGTTAAGCAGCCATAGTGTGTCTTCTAAAGGTGTGACTCTGTTCTGTTTTGTAATTCAGTTCAAGTGTAGCGATTTTGACATTCCCTCTATAAGCGATATCTTAGGATAAGTGTCTTTTTCTGTGTGACTTATTTCACTTAGAATCATCGTATCTAAATCCACTCATCATGCTGCTAACTAGCCTTATGACATTGATTTCATGGCTGAGTGATATTCCACTGTGCCAAGTACCACCATTTTTTTATCCATTTTTCTCTTTCCTGGGATATTGAAGGTGTACCGAAGTGGAGGTTCTTGGAAACAGAGCAGCCGTAAACTTTAGGGTGCCTGTGTCTTGTTGATTTTTAGTTTTCCCAATTTATACGCCCATGAGTGGAAGTGCCCTATGCTCTCAACCCTGTGTTTATTACTTGTTTCAGGACACACCGTACTCTTCTCCAGAGTGCCTGTTGGCAATTTACATCCCGCCCATCAGCGTAGCAAGGCTTCCATGTCTCCATGGCCTTTCCTGCTTTTCTGGTTTTTACACTTTGTTCAGCATGGCCCTTTTGACCGAGGGCAAGCGAGACTTCTTTGTAGCGCTGATTTGCCCTTCCGGCTTGCTTGGTTGGCCAAAAAGGGCGTATGCGTTTTTTCCTGAATATATTCAGGAAAAAACGCATACGCCCTTTTTGGCCAAGGGCATCATTGTCAACGTTTTGCCGCTTTTCATGTGCTTTAAAGGCGAGTCGAATCTACCTCCTGAAATCTGTTTCCTGCAAATCTGCCTTGCTTTCAAATCCTCTTCGTTGCCTTCCCTCAATATATTTGTGGACGAGAGTTCTCATTTATAACTCTGCACGTTTGTGAATTGCAGTGCCCCTGAGCTCCATTTGTCTCCTCGCTTTTTTGGGAGCTGGCCGCAAAACCGCAGGATTGCTTCAGGCCCTATTTTGGTTCTGGGGGGCAGGCTGAGCCTGTGGTTCATTCTTCTTCCTGATGGGAAAATGGAGTGACCTGTGCCTGTCCCAACACCTAGGGCTAGTCTTTCGTTGGTTCCCCGTCTTCCCGTTCATCCTCAGGACAAATTGCAACCTGGACGAAACAGTAGGTTAAAGGTGCTGATTCTCCAAGTAGGGAGATGGTTAGTCAAGCGGCTGGAATGGCGAACCCGAGCACAAGGAGAGGAGAAATGAGGTGCGTTTTAGAAACATTTCCCGATCTCACGGCATACCATCTTCTGGGTTTCCCATGCATGTTTTGATGTAGGAAGATGCCCTTGTACCTGGAGATTTGAGACCCATGGGGTGGGTACCCCGCGGTATTACTTTAAAGTATCTGCATTTGCTCACCCAACCTCACCAATCCTCTCAGCCCCAAGAGTGTCCAGCCTTATGTCTCATCCAGCTGTGGGTCTAGATATGGTCAATCCAGGTTGCATCAGAGACCCTGAACGGATTTTGTAAGAATTTCTCTCTCTTTCACTGTCTTTGCTTTGTGGGTTTTTTAAAGTAATGTATGTTTAGAATGGGGTTTGGCTGCTTTTCCCTGCTGTGTTTATGCCGCTTTACACCCTCTTGATTCACTTGCAGAGAGATATCGATACATAGGTTTTCAGATTCATACTAGTCAGATATATTCTTGTGCGGTGACTAGGGGGTGTTGAGTCCAGTTCACTGAGCAGGGAGTAGGCCTTGTCTATTACATATTTGGCTTATGGAGCGGTGTCTGAGCTAATTCCAAACCCTTGTTTTATGCATCACCCCACCTCACCTTTCCCGTTAAGCAGCCATAGTGTGTCTTCTAAAGGTGTGACTCTGTTCTGTTTTGTAATTCAGTTCAAGTGTAGCGATTTTGACATTCCCTCTATAAGCGATATCTTAGGATAAGTGTCTTTTTCTGTGTGACTTATTTCACTTAGAGTCATCGTACCTAAATCCACTCATCATGCTGCTAACTAGCCTTATGACATTGATTTCATGGCTGAGTGATATTCCATTGTGCCAAGTACCACCATTTCTTTATCCATTTTTCTCTTTCCTGGGATATTGAAGGTGTACCGAAGTGGAGGTTCTTGGAAACAGAGCAGCCGTAAACATTAGGGTGCCTGTGTCTTGTTGATTTTTAGTTTTCCCAATTTATACGCCCTTGAGTGGAAGTGCCCTATGCTCTCTACGCTGTGTTTATTACTTGTTTCAGGACACACCGTACTCTTCTCCAGAGTGCCTGTTGGCAATTTACATCCCGCCCATCAGCGTAGCAAGGCTCCCATGTCTCCATGGCCTGCCCTGCTTTTCTGGTTTTTACTGTTTGTTCAGCATGGCCCTTTTGACCGAGGGCAAGCGAGACTTCTTTGTAGCGCTGATTTGCCCTTCCGGCTTGCTTGGTTGGCCAAAAAGGGCGTATGCGTTTTTTCCTGAATATATTCAGGAAAAAACGCATACGCCCTTTTTGGCCAAGGGCATCATTGTCAACGTTTTGCCGCTTTTCATGTGCTTTAAAGGCGAGTCGAATCTACCTCCTGAAATCTGTTTCCTGCAAATCTGCCTTGCTTTCAAATCCTCTTCGTTGCCTTCCCTCAATATATTTGTGGACGAGAGTTCTCATTTATAACTCTGCACGTTTGTGAATTGCAGTGCCCCTGAGCTCCATTTGTCTCCTCGCTTTTTTGGGAGCTGGCCGCAAAAGCGCAGGATTGCTTCAGGCCCTATTTTGGTTCTGGGGGGCAGGCTGAGCCTGTGGTTCATTCTTCTTCCTGATGGGAAAATGGAGTGACCTGTGCCTGTCCCAACACCTAGGGCTAGTCTTTCGTTGGTTCCCCGTCTTCCCGTTCATCCTCAGGACAAATTGCAACCTGGACGAAACAGTAGGTTAAAGGTGCTGATTCTCCAAGTAGGGAGATGGTTAGTCAAGCGGCTGGAATGGCGAACCCGAGCACACGGAGAGGAGAAATGAGGTGCGTTTTAGAAACCTTTCCCGATCTCACGGCATACCATCTTCTGGGTTTCCCATGCATGTTTTGATGTAGGAAGATTCCCTTGTACCTGGAGATTTGAGACCCATGGGGTGGGTACCCCGCGGTATTACTTTAAAGGATCTGCATTTGCTCACCCAACCTCACCAATCCTCTCAGCCCCAAGAGTGTCCAGCCTTATGTCTCATCCAGCTGTGGGTCTAGATATGGTCAATCCAGGTTGCATCAGAGACCCTGAACGGATATTGTAAGAATTTCTCTCTCTTTCACTGTCTTTGCTTTGTGGGTTTTTTAAAGTAATGTATGTTTAGAATGGGGTTTGGCTGCTTTTCCCTGCTGTGTTTATGCCGCTTTACACCCTCTTGATTCACTTGCAGAGAGATATCGATACATAGGTTTTCAGATTCATACTAGTCAGATATATTCTTGTGCGGTGACTAGGGGGTGTTGAGTCCAGTTCACTGAACAGGGAGTAGGCCTTGTCTATTACATATTTGGCTTATGGAGCGGTGTCTGAGCTAATTTCAAACCCTTGTTTTATGCATCACCCCACCTCACCTTTCCCGTTAAGCAGCCATAGTGTGTCTTCTAAAGGTGTGACTCTGTTCTGTTTTGTAATTCAGTTCAAGTGTAGCGATTTTGACATTCCCTCTATAAGCGATATCTTAGGATAAGTGTCTTTTTCTGTGTGACTTATTTCACTTAGAATCATCGTAACTAAATCCACTCATCATGCTGCTAACTAGCCTTATGACATTGATTTCATGGCTGAGTGATATTCCATTGTGCCAAGTACCACCATTTCTTTATCCATTTTTCTCTTTCCTGGGATATTGAAGGTGTATCGAAGTGGAGGTTCTTGGAAACAGAGCAGCCGTAAACTTTAGGGTGCCTGTGTCTTGTTGATTTTTAGTTTTCCCAATTTATACGCCCTTGAGTGGAAGTGCCCTATGCTCTCTACGCTGTGTTTATTACTTGTTTCAGGACACACCGTACTCTTCTCCAGAGTGCCTGTTGGCAATTTACATCCCGCCCATCAGCGTAGCAAGGCTCCCATGTCTCCATGGCCTGTCCTGCTTTTCTGGTTTTTACTGTTTGTTCAGCATGACCCTTTTGACCGAGGGCAAGCGAGACTTCTTTGTAGCGCTGATTTGCCCTTCCGGCTTGCTTGGTTGGCCAAAAAGGGCGTATGCGTTTTTTCCTGAATATATTCAGGAAAAAACGCATACGCCCTTTTTGGCCAAGGGCATCATTGTCAACGTTTTGCCGCTTTTCATGTGCTTTAAAGGCGAGTCGAATCTACCTCCTGAAATCTGTTTCCTGCAAATCTGCCTTGCTTTCAAATCCTCTTCGTTGCCTTCCCTCAATATATTTGTGGACGAGAGTTCTCATTTATAACTCTGCACGTTTGTGAATTGCAGTGCCCCTGAGCTCCATTTGTCTCCTCGCTTTTTTGGGAGCTGGCCGCAAAAGCGCAGGATTGCTTCAGGCCCTATTTTGGTTCTGGGGGGCAGGCTGAGCCTGTGGTTCATTCTTCTTCCTGATGGGAAAATGGAGTGACCTATGCCTGTCCCAACACCTAGGGCTCGTCTCTCGTTGGTTCCGCGTCTTCCCGTTCATCCTCAGGACAAATTGCAACCTGTACAATCAGGAGGTTAAAGGTGCTGATTCTCCAAGTAGGGAGATGGTTAGTCAAGCAGCTGGAATGGCGAATCCGAGCACAAGGAGAGGAGAAATGAGGTGCGTTTTAGAAACCTTTCCCGATCTCACGGCATACCATCTTCTGGGTTTCCCATGCATGTTTTGATGTAGGAAGATTCCCTTGTACCTGGAGATTTGAGACCCATGGGGTGGGTACCCCGCGGTATTACTTTAAAGTATCTGCATTTGCTCACCCAACCTCACCAATCCTCTCAGCCCCAAGAGTGTCCAGCCTTATGTCTCATCCAGCTGTGGGTCTAGATATGGTCAATCCAGGTTGCATCAGAGACCCTGAACGGATTTTGTAAGAATTTCTCTCTCTTTCACTGTCTTTGCTTTGTGGGATTTTAAAGTAATGTATGTTTAGAATGGGGTTTGGCTGCTTTTCCCTGCTGTGTTTATGCCGCTTTACACCCTCTTGATTCACTTGCAGAGAGATATCGATACATAGGTTTTCAGATTCATACTAGTCAGATATATTCTTGTGCGGTGACTAGGGGGTGTTGAGTCCAGTTCACTGAGCAGGGAGTAGGCCTTGTCTATTACATATTTGGCTTATGGAGCGGTGTCTGAGCTAATTTCAAACCCTTGTTTTATGCATCACCCCACCTCACCTTTCCCGTTAAGCAGCCATAGTGTGTCTTCTAAAGGTGTGACTCTGTTCTGTTTTGTAATTCAGTTCAAGTGTAGCGATTTTGACATTCCCTCTATAAGCGATATCTTAGGATAAGTGTCTTTTTCTGTGTGACTTATTTCACTTAGAATCATCGTACCTAAATCCACTCATCATGCTGCTAACTAGCCTTATGACATTGATTTCATGGCTGAGTGATATTCCATTGTGCCAAGTACCACCATTTCTTTATCCATTTTTCTCTTTCCTGGGATATTGAAGGTGTACCGAAGTGGAGGTTCTTGGAAACAGAGCAGCCGTAAACTTTAGGGTGCCTGTGTCTTGTTGATTTTTAGTTTTCCCAATTTATACGCCCTTGAGTGGAAGTGCCCTATGCTCTCTACGCTGTGTTTATTACTTGTTTCAGGACACACCGTACTCTTCTCCAGAGTGCCTGTTGGCAATTTACATCCCGCCCATCAGCGTAGCAAGGCTCCCATGTCTCCATGGCCTGTCCTGCTTTTCTGGTTTTTACAGTTTGTTCAGCATGGCCCTTTTGACCGAGGGCAAGCGAGACTTCTTTGTAGCGCTGATTTGCCCTTCCGGCTTGCTTGGTTGGCCAAAAAGGGCGTATGCGTTTTTTCCTGAATATATTCAGGAAAAAACGCATACGCCCTTTTTGGCCAAGGGCATCATTGTCAACGTTTTGCCGCTTTTCATGTGCTTTAAAGGCGAGTCGAATCTACCTCCTGAAATCTGTTTCCTGCAAATCTGCCTTGCTTTCAAATCCTCTTCGTTGCCTTCCCTCAATATATTTGTGGACGAGAGTTCTCATTTATAACTCTGCACGTTTGTGAATTGCAGTGCCCCTGAGCTCCATTTGTCTCCTCGCTTTTTTGGGAGCTGGCCGCAAAAGCGCAGGATTGCTTCAGGCCCTATTTTGGTTCTGGGGGGCAGGCTGAGCCTGTGGTTCATTCTTCTTCCTGATGGGAAAATGGAGTGACCTATGCCTGTCCCAACACCTAGGGCTCGTCTCTCGTGGCTTCCGCGTCTTCCCGTTCATCCTCAGGACAAATTGCAACCTGTACAATCAGGAGGTTAAAGGTGCTGATTCTCCAAGTAGGGAGATGGTTAGTCAAGGGGCTGGAATGGCGAACCCGAGCACAAGGAGAGGAGAAATGAGGTGCGTTTTAGAAACCTTTCCCGATCTCATGGCATACCATCTTCTGGGTTTCCCATGCATGTTTTGATGTAGGAAGATTCCCTTGTACCTGGAGATTTGAGACCCATGGTGTGTGTTCCCCGCAGTGTTACTTTAAAGTATCTGCATTTGCTCACCCAACCTCACCAACCCTCTCAGCCCCAAGAGTGTCCAGCCTTATGTCTCATCCAGCTGTGGGTCTTGATATGGTCAATCCAGGTTGCATCATAGACCCTGAACGGATTTTGTAAGAATTTCTCTCTCTTTCACTGTCTTTGTTTTGTGGGTTTTTTAAAGTAATGTATGTTTAGAATGGGGTTTGGCTGCTTTTCTCTGCTGTGTTTATGCCGCTTTACACCCTCTTGATTCACTTGCAGAGAGATATCGATACATAGGTTTTCAGATTCATACTAGTCAGATATATTCTTGTGCGGTGACTAGGGGGTGTTGAGTCCAGTTCACTGAGCAGGGAGTAGGCCTTGTCTATTACATATTTGGCTTATGGAGCGGTGTCTGAGCTAATTCCAAACCCTTGTTTTATGCATCACCCCACCTCACCTTTCCCGTTAAGCAGCCATAGTGTGTCTTCTAAAGGTGTGACTCTGTTCTGTTTTGTAATTCAGTTCAAGTGTAGCGATTTTGACATTCCCTCTATAAGCGATATCTTAGGATAAGTGTCTTTTTCTGTGTGACTTATTTCACTTAGAGTCATCGTACCTAAATCCACTCATCATGCTGCGAACTAGCCTTATGACATTGATTTCATGGCTGAGTGATATTCCATTGTTCCAAGTACCACCATTTCTTTATCCATTTTTCTCTTTCCTGGGATATTGAAGGTGTACCGAAGTGGAGGTTCTTGGAAACAGAGCAGCCGTAAACTTTAGGGTGCCTGTGTCTTGTTGATTTTTAGTTTTCCCAATTTATACGCCCATGAGTGGAAGTGCCCTATGCTCTCAACGCTGTGTTTATTACTTGTTTCAGGACACACCGTACTCTTGTCCAGAGTGCCTGTTGGCAATTTACATCCCGCCCATCAGCGTAGCAAGGCTTCCATGTCTCCATGGCCTGTCCTGCTTTTCTGGTTTTTACACTTTGTTCAGCATGGCCCTTTTGACCGAGGGCAAGCGAGACTTCTTTGTAGCGCTGATTTGCCCTTCCGGCTTGCTTGGTTGGCCAAAAAGGGCGTATGCGTTTTTTCCTGAATATATTCAGGAAAAAACGCATACGCCCTTTTTGGCCAAGGGCATCATTGTCAACGTTTTGCCGCTTTTCATGTGCTTTAAAGGCGAGTCGAATCTACCTCCTGAAATCTGTTTCCTGCAAATCTGCCTTGCTTTCAAATCCTCTTCGTTGCCTTCCCTCAATATATTTGTGGACGAGAGTTCTCATTTATAACTCTGCACGTTTGTGAATTGCAGTGCCCCTGAGCTCCATTTGTCTCCTCGCTTTTTTGGGAAGGCCGCAAAAGCGCAGGATTGCTTCAGGCCCTATTTTGGTTCTGGGGGGCAGGCTGAGCCTGTGGTTCATTCTTCTTCCTGATGGGAAAATGGAGTGACCTATGCCTGTCCCAACACCTAGGGCTCGTCTCTCGTTGGTTCCGCGTCTTCCCGTTCATCCTCAGGACAAATTGCAACCTGTACAATCAGGAGGTTAAAGGTGCTGATTCTCCAAGTAGGGAGATGGTTAGTCAAGCAGCTGGAATGGCGAATCCGAGCACAAGGAGAGGAGAAATGAGGTGCGTTTTAGAAACCTTTCCCGATCTCACGGCATACCATCTTCTGGGTTTCCCATGCATGTTTTGATGTAGGAAGATTCCCTTGTACCTGGAGATTTGAGACCCATGGGGTGGGTACCCCGCGGTATTACTTTAAAGTATCTGCATTTGCTCACCCAACCTCACCAATCCTCTCAGCCCCAAGAGTGTCCAGCCTTATGTCTCATCCAGCTGTGGGTCTAGATATGGTCAATCCAGGTTGCATCAGAGACCCTGAACGGATTTTGTAAGAATTTCTCTCTCTTTCACTGTCTTTGCTTTGTGGGATTTTAAAGTAATGTATGTTTAGAATGGGGTTTGGCTGCTTTTCCCTGCTGTGTTTATGCCGCTTTACACCCTCTTGATTCACTTGCAGAGAGATATCGATACATAGGTTTTCAGATTCATACTAGTCAGATATATTCTTGTGCGGTGACTAGGGGGTGTTGAGTCCAGTTCACTGAGCAGGGAGTAGGCCTTGTCTATTACATATTTGGCTTATGGAGCGGTGTCTGAGCTAATTTCAAACCCTTGTTTTATGCATCACCCCACCTCACCTTTCCCGTTAAGCAGCCATAGTGTGTCTTCTAAAGGTGTGACTCTGTTCTGTTTTGTAATTCAGTTCAAGTGTAGCGATTTTGACATTCCCTCTATAAGCGATATCTTAGGATAAGTGTCTTTTTCTGTGTGACTTATTTCACTTAGAATCATCGTACCTAAATCCACTCATCATGCTGCTAACTAGCCTTATGACATTGATTTCATGGCTGAGTGATATTCCATTGTGCCAAGTACCACCATTTCTTTATCCATTTTTCTCTTTCCTGGGATATTGAAGGTGTACCGAAGTGGAGGTTCTTGGAAACAGAGCAGCCGTAAACTTTAGGGTGCCTGTGTCTTGTTGATTTTTAGTTTTCCCAATTTATACGCCCTTGAGTGGAAGTGCCCTATGCTCTCTACGCTGTGTTTATTACTTGTTTCAGGACACACCGTACTCTTCTCCAGAGTGCCTGTTGGCAATTTACATCCCGCCCATCAGCGTAGCAAGGCTCCCATGTCTCCATGGCCTGTCCTGCTTTTCTGGTTTTTACAGTTTGTTCAGCATGGCCCTTTTGACCGAGGGCAAGCGAGACTTCTTTGTAGCGCTGATTTGCCCTTCCGGCTTGCTTGGTTGGCCAAAAAGGGCGTATGCGTTTTTTCCTGAATATATTCAGGAAAAAACGCATACGCCCTTTTTGGCCAAGGGCATCATTGTCAACGTTTTGCCGCTTTTCATGTGCTTTAAAGGCGAGTCGAATCTACCTCCTGAAATCTGTTTCCTGCAAATCTGCCTTGCTTTCAAATCCTCTTCGTTGCCTTCCCTCAATATATTTGTGGACGAGAGTTCTCATTTATAACTCTGCACGTTTGTGAATTGCAGTGCCCCTGAGCTCCATTTGTCTCCTCGCTTTTTTGGGAGCTGGCCGCAAAAGCGCAGGATTGCTTCAGGCCCTATTTTGGTTCTGGGGGGCAGGCTGAGCCTGTGGTTCATTCTTCTTCCTGATGGGAAAATGGAGTGACCTATGCCTGTCCCAACACCTAGGGCTCGTCTCTCGTGGCTTCCGCGTCTTCCCGTTCATCCTCAGGACAAATTGCAACCTGTACAATCAGGAGGTTAAAGGTGCTGATTCTCCAAGTAGGGAGATGGTTAGTCAAGGGGCTGGAATGGCGAACCCGAGCACAAGGAGAGGAGAAATGAGGTGCGTTTTAGAAACCTTTCCCGATCTCATGGCATACCATCTTCTGGGTTTCCCATGCATGTTTTGATGTAGGAAGATTCCCTTGTACCTGGAGATTTGAGACCCATGGTGTGTGTTCCCCGCAGTGTTACTTTAAAGTATCTGCATTTGCTCACCCAACCTCACCAACCCTCTCAGCCCCAAGAGTGTCCAGCCTTATGTCTCATCCAGCTGTGGGTCTTGATATGGTCAATCCAGGTTGCATCATAGACCCTGAACGGATTTTGTAAGAATTTCTCTCTCTTTCACTGTCTTTGTTTTGTGGGTTTTTTAAAGTAATGTATGTTTAGAATGGGGTTTGGCTGCTTTTCTCTGCTGTGTTTATGCCGCTTTACACCCTCTTGATTCACTTGCAGAGAGATATCGATACATAGGTTTTCAGATTCATACTAGTCAGATATATTCTTGTGCGGTGACTAGGGGGTGTTGAGTCCAGTTCACTGAGCAGGGAGTAGGCCTTGTCTATTACATATTTGGCTTATGGAGCGGTGTCTGAGCTAATTCCAAACCCTTGTTTTATGCATCACCCCACCTCACCTTTCCCGTTAAGCAGCCATAGTGTGTCTTCTAAAGGTGTGACTCTGTTCTGTTTTGTAATTCAGTTCAAGTGTAGCGATTTTGACATTCCCTCTATAAGCGATATCTTAGGATAAGTGTCTTTTTCTGTGTGACTTATTTCACTTAGAGTCATCGTACCTAAATCCACTCATCATGCTGCGAACTAGCCTTATGACATTGATTTCATGGCTGAGTGATATTCCATTGTTCCAAGTACCACCATTTCTTTATCCATTTTTCTCTTTCCTGGGATATTGAAGGTGTACCGAAGTGGAGGTTCTTGGAAACAGAGCAGCCGTAAACTTTAGGGTGCCTGTGTCTTGTTGATTTTTAGTTTTCCCAATTTATACGCCCATGAGTGGAAGTGCCCTATGCTCTCAACGCTGTGTTTATTACTTGTTTCAGGACACACCGTACTCTTGTCCAGAGTGCCTGTTGGCAATTTACATCCCGCCCATCAGCGTAGCAAGGCTTCCATGTCTCCATGGCCTGTCCTGCTTTTCTGGTTTTTACACTTTGTTCAGCATGGCCCTTTTGACCGAGGGCAAGCGAGACTTCTTTGTAGCGCTGATTTGCCCTTCCGGCTTGCTTGGTTGGCCAAAAAGGGCGTATGCGTTTTTTCCTGAATATATTCAGGAAAAAACGCATACGCCCTTTTTGGCCAAGGGCATCATTGTCAACGTTTTGCCGCTTTTCATGTGCTTTAAAGGCGAGTCGAATCTACCTCCTGAAATCTGTTTCCTGCAAATCTGCCTTGCTTTCAAATCCTCTTCGTTGCCTTCCCTCAATATATTTGTGGACGAGAGTTCTCATTTATAACTCTGCACGTTTGTGAATTGCAGTGCCCTTGAGCTCCATTTGTCTCCTCGCTTTTTTGGGAAGGCCGCAAAAGCGCAGGATTGCTTCAGGCCCTATTTTGGTTCTGGGGGGCAGGCTGAGCCTGTGGTTCATTCTTCTTCCTGATGGGAAAATGGAGTGACCTGTGCCTGTCCCAACACCTAGGGCTAGTCTTTCGTTGGTTCCCCGTCTTCCCGTTCATCCTCAGGACAAATTGCAACCTGGACGAAACAGTAGGTTAAAGGTGCTGATTCTCCAAGTAGGGAGATGGTTAGTCAAGCGGCTGGAATGGCGAACCCGAGCACAAGGAGAGGAGAAATGAGGTGCGTTTTAGAAACATTTCCCGATCTCACGGCATACCATCTTCTGGGTTTCCCATGCATGTTTTGATGTAGGAAGATGCCCTTGTACCTGGAGATTTGAGACCCATGGGGTGGGTACCCCGCGGTATTACTTTAAAGTATCTGCATTTGCTCACCCAACCTCACCAATCCTCTCAGCCCCAAGAGTGTCCAGCCTTATGTCTCATCCAGCTGTGGGTCTAGATATGGTCAATCCAGGTTGCATCAGAGACCCTGAACGGATTTTGTAAGAATTTCTCTCTCTTTCACTGTCTTTGCTTTGTGGGTTTTTTAAAGTAATGTATGTTTAGAATGGGGTTTGGCTGCTTTTCCCTGCTGTGTTTATGCCGCTTTACACCCTCTTGATTCACTTGCAGAGAGATATCGATACATAGGTTTTCAGATTCATACTAGTCAGATATATTCTTGTGCGGTGACTAGGGGGTGTTGAGTCCAGTTCACTGAGCAGGGAGTAGGCCTTGTCTATTACATATTTGGCTTATGGAGCGGTGTCTGAGCTAATTCCAAACCCTTGTTTTATGCATCACCCCACCTCACCTTTCCCGTTAAGCAGCCATAGTGTGTCTTCTAAAGGTGTGACTCTGTTCTGTTTTGTAATTCAGTTCAAGTGTAGCGATTTTGACATTCCCTCTATAAGCGATATCTTAGGATAAGTGTCTTTTTCTGTGTGACTTATTTCACTTAGAGTCATCGTACCTAAATCCACTCATCATGCTGCTAACTAGCCTTATGACATTGATTTCATGGCTGAGTGATATTCCATTGTGCCAAGTACCACCATTTCTTTATCCATTTTTCTCTTTCCTGGGATATTGAAGGTGTACCGAAGTGGAGGTTCTTGGAAACAGAGCAGCCGTAAACTTTAGGGTGCCTGTGTCTTGTTGATTTTTAGTTTTCCCAATTTATACGCCCATGAGTGGAAGTGCCCTATGCTCTCTACGCTGTGTTTATTACTTGTTTCAGGACACACCGTACTCTTCTCCAGAGTGCCTGTTGGCAATTTACATCCCGCCCATCAGCGTAGCAAGGCTCCCATGTCTCCATGGCCTGTCCTGCTTTTCTGGTTTTTACTGTTTGTTCAGCATGGCCCTTTTGACCGAGGGCAAGCGAGACTTCTTTGTAGCGCTGATTTGCCCTTCCGGCTTGCTTGGTTGGCCAAAAAGGGCGTATGCGTTTTTTCCTGAATATATTCAGGAAAAAACGCATACGCCCTTTTTGGCCAAGGGCATCATTGTCAACGTTTTGCCGCTTTTCATGTGCTTTAAAGGCGAGTCGAATCTACCTCCTGAAATCTGTTTCCTGCAAATCTGCCTTGCTTTCAAATCCTCTTCGTTGCCTTCCCTCAATATATTTGTGGACGAGAGTTCTCATTTATAACTCTGCACGTTTGTGAATTGCAGTGCCCCTTAGCTCCATTTGTCTCCTCGCTTTTTTGGGAGCTGGCCGCAAAAGCGCAGGATTGCTTCAGGCCCTATTTTGGTTCTGGGGGGCAGGCTGAGCCTGTGGTTCATTCTTCTTCCTGATGGGAAAATGGAGTGACCTGTGCCTGTCCCAACACCTAGGGCTAGTCTTTCGTTGGTTCCCCGTCTTCCCGTTCATCCTCAGGACAAATTGCAACCTGGACGAAACAGTAGGTTAAAGGTGCTGATTCTCCAAGTAGGGAGATGGTTAGTCAAGCAGCTGGAATGGCGAATCCGAGCACAAGGAGAGGAGAAATGAGGTGCGTTTTAGAAACCTTTCCCGATCTCACGGCATACCATCTTCTGGGTTTCCCATGCATGTTTTGATGTAGGAAGATTCCCTTGTACCTGGAGATTTGAGACCCATGGGGTGGGTACCCCGCGGTATTACTTTAAAGTATCTGCATTTGCTCACCCAACCTCACCAATCCTCTCAGCCCCAAGAGTGTCCAGCCTTATGTCTCATCCAGCTGTGGGTCTAGATATGGTCAATCCAGGTTGCATCAGAGACCCTGAACGGATTTTGTAAGAATTTCTCTCTCTTTCACTGTCTTTGCTTTGTGGGATTTTAAAGTAATGTATGTTTAGAATGGGGTTTGGCTGCTTTTCCCTGCTGTGTTTATGCCGCTTTACACCCTCTTGATTCACTTGCAGAGAGATATCGATACATAGGTTTTCAGATTCATACTAGTCAGATATATTCTTGTGCGGTGACTAGGGGGTGTTGAGTCCAGTTCACTGAGCAGGGAGTAGGCCTTGTCTATTACATATTTGGCTTATGGAGCGGTGTCTGAGCTAATTTCAAACCCTTGTTTTATGCATCACCCCACCTCACCTTTCCCGTTAAGCAGCCATAGTGTGTCTTCTAAAGGTGTGACTCTGTTCTGTTTTGTAATTCAGTTCAAGTGTAGCGATTTTGACATTCCCTCTATAAGCGATATCTTAGGATAAGTGTCTTTTTCTGTGTGACTTATTTCACTTAGAATCATCGTACCTAAATCCACTCATCATGCTGCTAACTAGCCTTATGACATTGATTTCATGGCTGAGTGATATTCCATTGTGCCAAGTACCACCATTTCTTTATCCATTTTTCTCTTTCCTGGGATATTGAAGGTGTACCGAAGTGGAGGTTCTTGGAAACAGAGCAGCCGTAAACTTTAGGGTGCCTGTGTCTTGTTGATTTTTAGTTTTCCCAATTTATACGCCCTTGAGTGGAAGTGCCCTATGCTCTCTACGCTGTGTTTATTACTTGTTTCAGGACACACCGTACTCTTCTCCAGAGTGCCTGTTGGCAATTTACATCCCGCCCATCAGCGTAGCAAGGCTCCCATGTCTCCATGGCCTGTCCTGCTTTTCTGGTTTTTACAGTTTGTTCAGCATGGCCCTTTTGACCGAGGGCAAGCGAGACTTCTTTGTAGCGCTGATTTGCCCTTCCGGCTTGCTTGGTTGGCCAAAAAGGGCGTATGCGTTTTTTCCTGAATATATTCAGGAAAAAACGCATACGCCCTTTTTGGCCAAGGGCATCATTGTCAACGTTTTGCCGCTTTTCATGTGCTTTAAAGGCGAGTCGAATCTACCTCCTGAAATCTGTTTCCTGCAAATCTGCCTTGCTTTCAAATCCTCTTCGTTGCCTTCCCTCAATATATTTGTGGACGAGAGTTCTCATTTATAACTCTGCACGTTTGTGAATTGCAGTGCCCCTGAGCTCCATTTGTCTCCTCGCTTTTTTGGGAGCTGGCCGCAAAAGCGCAGGATTGCTTCAGGCCCTATTTTGGTTCTGGGGGGCAGGCTGAGCCTGTGGTTCATTCTTCTTCCTGATGGGAAAATGGAGTGACCTATGCCTGTCCCAACACCTAGGGCTCGTCTCTCGTGGCTTCCGCGTCTTCCCGTTCATCCTCAGGACAAATTGCAACCTGTACAATCAGGAGGTTAAAGGTGCTGATTCTCCAAGTAGGGAGATGGTTAGTCAAGGGGCTGGAATGGCGAACCCGAGCACAAGGAGAGGAGAAATGAGGTGCGTTTTAGAAACCTTTCCTGATCTCATGGCATACCATCTTCTGGGTTTCCCATGCATGTTTTGATGTAGGAAGATTCCCTTGTACCTGGAGATTTGAGACCCATGGTGTGTGTTCCCCGCAGTGTTACTTTAAAGTATCTGCATTTGCTCACCCAACCTCACCAACCCTCTCAGCCCCAAGAGTGTCCAGCCTTATGTCTCATCCAGCTGTGGGTCTTGATATGGTCAATCCAGGTTGCATCATAGACCCTGAACGGATTTTGTAAGAATTTCTCTCTCTTTCACTGTCTTTGTTTTGTGGGTTTTTTAAAGTAATGTATGTTTAGAATGGGGTTTGGCTGCTTTTCTCTGCTGTGTTTATGCCGCTTTACACCCTCTTGATTCACTTGCAGAGAGATATCGATACATAGGTTTTCAGATTCATACTAGTCAGATATATTCTTGTGCGGTGACTAGGGGGTGTTGAGTCCAGTTCACTGAGCAGGGAGTAGGCCTTGTCTATTACATATTTGGCTTATGGAGCGGTGTCTGAGCTAATTCCAAACCCTTGTTTTATGCATCACCCCACCTCACCTTTCCCGTTAAGCAGCCATAGTGTGTCTTCTAAAGGTGTGACTCTGTTCTGTTTTGTAATTCAGTTCAAGTGTAGCGATTTTGACATTCCCTCTATAAGCGATATCTTAGGATAAGTGTCTTTTTCTGTGTGACTTATTTCACTTAGAGTCATCGTACCTAAATCCACTCATCATGCTGCGAACTAGCCTTATGACATTGATTTCATGGCTGAGTGATATTCCATTGTTCCAAGTACCACCATTTCTTTATCCATTTTTCTCTTTCCTGGGATATTGAAGGTGTACCGAAGCGGAGGTTCTTGGAAACAGAGCAGCCGTAAACTTTAGGGTGCCTGTGTCTTGTTGATTTTTAGTTTTCCCAATTTAGACGCCCATGAGTGGAAGTGCCCTATGCTCTCTACGCTGTGTTTATTACTTGTTTCAGGACACACCGTACTCTTCTCCAGAGTGCCTGTTGGCAATTTATATCCCGCCCATCAGCGTAGCAAAGCTCCCATGTCTCCATGGCCTGTCCTGCTTTTCTGGTTTTTACTGTTTGTTCAGCATGGCCCTTTTGACCGAGGGCAAGCGAGACTTCTTTGTAGCGCTGATTTGCCCTTCCGGCTTGCTTGGTTGGCCAAAAAGGGCGTATGCGTTTTTTCCTGAATATATTCAGGAAAAAACGCATACGCCCTTTTTGGCCAAGGGCATCATTGTCAACGTTTTGCCGCTTTTCATGTGCTTTAAAGGCGAGTCGAATCTACCTCCTGAAATCTGTTTCCTGCAAATCTGCCTTGCTTTCAAATCCTCTTCGTTGCCTTCCCTCAATATATTTGTGGACGAGAGTTCTCATTTATAACTCTGCACGTTTGTGAATTGCAGTGCCCCTGAGCTCCATTTGTCTCCTCGCTTTTTTGGGAGCTGGCCGCAAAAGCGCAGGATTGCTTCAGGCCCTATTTTGGTTCTGGGGGGCAGGCTGAGCCTGTGGTTCATTCTTCTTCCTGATGGGAAAATGGAGTGACCTATGCCTGTCCCAACACCTAGGGCTCGTCTCTCGTTGGTTCCGCGTCTTCCCGTTCATCCTCAGGACAAATTGCAACCTGTACAATCAGGAGGTTAAGGTGCTGATTCTCCAAGTAGGGAGATGGTTAGTCAAGCGGCTGGAATGGCGAACCCGAGCACAAGGAGAGGAGAAATGAGGTGCGTTTTAGAAACCTTTCCCGATCTCATGGCATACCATCTTCTGGGTTTCCCATGCATGTTTTGATGTAGGAAGATTCCCTTGTACCTGGAGATTTGAGACCCATGGGGTGTGTTCCCCGCAGTGTTACTTTAAAGTATCTACATTTGCTCACCCAACCTCACCAACCCTCTCAGCCCCAAGAATGTCCAGGCTTATGTCTCATCCAGCTGTGGGTCTTGATATGGTCAATCCAGGTTGCATCATAGACCCTGAACGGATTTTGTAAGAATTTCTCTCTCTTTCACTGTCTTTGTTTTGTGGGTTTTTTAAAGTAATTTATGTTTAGAATCGGGCTTGGCTGCTTTTCCCTGCTGTGTTCATGCCGCTTTACACCCTCTTGATTCACTTGCAGAGAGATATCGATACATAGGTTTTCAGATTCATACTAGTCAGATATATTCTTGTGCGGTGACTAGGGGGTGTTGAGTCCACTTCACTGAGCAGGGAGTAGGCCTTGTCTATTACATATTTGGCTTATGGAGCGGTGTCTGAGCTAATTCCAAACCCTTGTTTTATGCATCACCCCACCTCACCTTTCCCGTTAAGCAGCCATAGTGTGTCTTCTAAAGGTGTGACTCTGTTCTGTTTTGTAATTCAGTTCAAGTGTAGCGATTTTGACATTCCCTCTATAAGCGATATCTTAGGATAAGTGTCTTTTTCTGTGTGACTTATTTCACTTAGAGTCATCGTACCTAAATCCACTCATCATGCTGCTAACTAGCCTTATGACATTGATTTCATGGCTGAGTGATATTCCATTGTGCGAAGTACCACCATTTCTTTATCCATTTTTCTCTTTCCTGGGATATTGAAGGTGTACCGAAGTGGAGGTTCTTGGAAACAGAGCAGCCGTAAACTTTAGGGTGCCTGTGTCTTGTTGATTTTTAGTTTTCCCAATTTATACGCCCTTGAGTGGAAGTGCCCTATGCTCTCTACGCTGTGTTTATTACTTGTTTCAGGACACACCGTACTCTCCTCCAGAGTGCCTGTTGGCAATTTACATCCCGCCCATCAGCGTAGCAAGGCTCCCATGTCTCCATGGCCTGTCCTGCTTTTCTGGTTTTTACACTTTGTTCAGCATGGCCCTTTTGACTGAGGGCAAGCGAGACTTCTTTGTAGCACTGATTTGCCCTTCCGGCTTGCTTGGTTGGCCAAAAAGGGCGTATGCGTTTTTTCCTGAATATATTCAGGAAAAAACGCATACGCCCTTTTTGGCCAAGGGCATCATTGTCAACGTTTTGCCGCTTTTCATGTGCTTTAAAGGCGAGTCGAATCTACCTCCTGAAATCTGTTTCCTGCAAATCTGCCTTGCTTTCAAATCCTCTTCGTTGCCTTCCCTCAATATATTTGTGGACGAGAGTTCTCATTTATAACTCTGCACGTTTGTGAATTGCAGTGCCCCTGAGCTCCATTTGTCTCCTCGCTTTTTTGGGAGCTGGCCGCAAAAGCGCAGGATTGCTTCAGGCCCTATTTTGGTTCTGGGGGGCAGGCTGAGCCTGTGGTTCATTCTTCTTCCTGATGGGAAAATGGAGTGACCTATGCCTGTCCCAACACCTAGGGCTCGTCTCTCGTTGGTTCCGCGTCTTCCCGTTCATCCTCAGGACAAATTGCAACCTGTACAATCAGGAGGTTAAAGGTGCTGATTCTCCAAGTAGGGAGATGGTTAGTCAAGCGGCTGGAATGGCGAACCCGAGCACCAGGAGAGGAGAAATGAGGTGCGTTTTAGAAACCTTTCCCGATCTCATGGCATACCATCTTCTGGGTTTCCCATGCATGTTTTGATGTAGGAAGATTCCCTTGTACCTGGAGATTTGAGACCCATGGGGTGTGTTCCCCGCAGTGTTACTTTAAAGTATCTGCATTTGCTCACCCAACCTCACCAACCCTCTCAGCCCCAAGAATGTCCAGCCTTATGTCTCATCCAGCTGTGGGTCTTGATATGGTCAATCCAGGTTGCATCATAGACCCTGAACGGATTTTGTAAGAATTTCTCTCTCTTTCACTGTCTTTGTTTTGTGGGTTTTTTAAAGTAATTTATGTTTAGAATCGGGCTTGGCTGCTTTTCCCTGCTGTGTTGATGCCGCTTTACACCCTCTTGATTCACTTGCAGAGAGATATCGATACATAGGTTTTCAGATTCTTACTAGTCAGATATATTCTTGTGTGTTGACTAGGGTGTGTTGAGTCCAGTTCACTGAGCAGGGAGTAGGCCTTGTCTATTACATATTTGGCTTATGGAGCAGTGTCTGAGCTAATTCCAAACCCTTGTTTTATGCATCACCCCACCTCACCTTTCCCGTTAAGCAGCCATAGTGTGTCTTCTAAAGGTGTGACTCTGTTCTGTTTTGTAATTCAGTTCAAGTGTAGCGATTTTGACATTCCCTCTATAAGCGATATCTTAGGATAAGTGTCTTTTTCTGTGTGACTTATTTCACTTAGAATCATCGTATCTAAATCCACTCATCATGCTGCTAACTTGCCTTATGACATTGATTTCATGGCTGAGTGATATTCCACTGTGCCAAGTACCACCATTTCTTTATCCATTTTTCTCTTTCCTGGGATATTGAAGGTGTACCGAAGTGGAGGTTCTTGGAAACAGAGCAGCCGTAAACTTTAGGGTGCCTGTGTCTTGTTGATTTTTAGTTTTCCCAATTTATACGCCCATGAGTGGAAGTGCCCTATGCTCTCAACGCTGTGTTTATTACTTGTTTCAGGACACACCGTACTCTTCTCCAGAGTGCCTGTTGGCAATTTACATCCCGCCCATCAGCGTAGCAAGGCTTCCATGTCTCCATGGCCTCTCCTGCTTTTCTGGTTTTTACACTTTGTTCAGCATGGCCCTTTTGACCGAGGGCAAGCGAGACTTCTTTGTAGCGCTGATTTGCCCTTCCGGCTTGCTTGGTTGGCCAAAAAGGGCGTATGCGTTTTTTCCTGAATATATTCAGGAAAAAACGCATACGCCCTTTTTGGCCAAGGGCATCATTGTCAACGTTTTGCCGCTTTTCATGTGCTTTAAAGGCGAGTCGCATCTACCTCCTGAAATCTGTTTCCTGCAAATCTGCCTTGCTTTCAAATCCTCTTCGTTGCCTTCCCTCAATATATTTGTGGACGAGAGTTCTCATTTATAACTCTGCACGTTTGTGAATTGCAGTGCCCCTGAGCTCCATTTGTCTCCTCGCTTTTTTGGGAGCTGGCCGCAAAAGCGCAGGATTGCTTCAGGCCCTATTTTGGTTCTGGGGGGCAGGCTGAGCCTGTGGTTCATTCTTCTTCCTGATGGGAAAATGGAGTGACCTGTGCCTGTCCCAACACCTAGGGCTAGTCTTTCGTTGGTTCCCCGTCTTCCCGTTCATCCTCAGGACAAATTGCAACCTGGACGAAACAGTAGGTTAAAGGTGCTGATTCTCCAAGTAGGGAGATGGTTAGTCAAGCAGCCGGAATGGCGAACCCGAGCACAAGGAGAGGAGAAATGAGGTGCGTTTTAGAAACCTTTCCCGATCTCACGGCATACCATCTTCTGGGTTTCCCATGCATGTTTTGATGTAGGAAGATTCCCTTGTACCTGGAGATTTGAGACCCATGGGGTGGGTACCAAGCGGTATTACTTTAAAGTATCTGCATTTGCTCACCCAACCTCACCAATCCTCTCAGCCCCAAGAGTGTCCAGCCTTATGTCTCATCCAGCTGTGGGTCTAGATATGGTCAATCCAGGTTGCATCAGAGACCCTGAACGGATTTTGTAAGAATTTCTCTCTCTTTCACTGTCTTTGCTTTGTGGGTTTTTTAAAGTAATGTATGTTTAGAATGGGGTTTGGCTGCTTTTCCCTGCTGTGTTTATGCCGCTTTACACCCTCTTGATTCACTTGCAGAGAGATATCGATACATAGGTTTTCAGATTCATACTAGTCAGATATATTCTTGTGCGGTGACTAGGGGGTGTTGAGTCCAGTTCACTGAGCAGGGAGTAGGCCTTGTCTATTACATATTTGGCTTATGGAGCGGTGTCTGAGCTAATTCCAAACCCTTGTTTTATGCATCACCCCACCTCACCTTTCCCGTTAAGCAGCCATAGTGTGTCTTCTAAAGGTGTGACTCTGTTCTGTTTTGTAATTCAGTTCAAGTGTAGCGATTTTGACATTCCCTCTATAAGCGATATCTTAGGATAAGTGTCTTTTTCTGTGTGACTTATTTCACTTAGAGTCATCGTACCTAAATCCACTCATCATGCTGCTAACTAGCCTTATGACATTGATTTCATGGCTGAGTGATATTCCATTGTGCCAAGTACCACCATTTCTTTATCCATTTTTCTCTTTCCTGGGATATTGAAGGTGTACCGAAGTGGAGGTTCTTGGAAACAGAGCAGCCGTAAACTTTAGGGTGCCTGTGTCTTGTTGATTTTTAGTTTTCCCAATTTATACGCCCTTGAGTGGAAGTGCCCTATGCTCTCTACGCTGTGTTTATTACTTGTTTCAGGACACACCGTACTCTTCTCCAGAGTGCCTGTTGGCAATTTACATCCCGCCCATCAGCGTAGCAAGGCTCCCAGGTCTCCATGGCCTGTCCTGCTTTTCTGGTTTTCACTGTTTGTTCAGCATGGCCCTTTTGACCGAGGGCAAGCGAGACTTCTTTGTAGCGCTGATTTGCCCTTCCGGCTTGCTTGGTTGGCCAAAAAGGGCGTATGCGTTTTTTCCTGAATATATTCAGGAAAAAACGCATACGCCCTTTTTGGCCAAGGGCATCATTGTCAACGTTTTGCCGCTTTTCATGTGCTTTAAAGGCGAGTCGAATCTACCTCCTGAAATCTGTTTCCTGCAAATCTGCCTTGCTTTCAAATCCTCTTCGTTGCCTTCCCTCAATATATTTGTGGACGAGAGTTCTCATTTATAACTCTGCACGTTTGTGAATTGCAGTGCCCCTGAGCTCCATTTGTCTCCTCGCTTTTTTGGGAGCTGGCCGCAAAAGCGCAGGATTGCTTCAGGCCCTATTTTGGTTCTGGGGGGCAGGCTGAGCCTGTGGTTCATTCTTCTTCCTGATGGGAAAATGGAGTGACCTATGCCTGTCCCAACACCTAGGGCTCGTCTCTCGTTGGTTCTGCGTCTTCCCGTTCATCCTCAGGACAAATTGCAACCTGTACAATCAGGAGGTTAAAGGTGCTGATTCTCCAAGTAGGGAGATGGTTAGTCAAGCGGCTGGAATGGCGAACCCAGGCACAAGGAGAGGAGAAATGAGGTGCGTTTTAGAAACCTTTCCCGATCTCATGGCACACCATCTTCTGGGTTTCCCATGCATGTTTTGATGTAGGAAGATTCCCTTGTACCTGGAGATTTGAGACCCATGGGGTGTGTTCCCCGCAGTGTTACTTTAAAGTATCTGCATTTGCTCACCCAACCTCACCAACCCTCTCAGCCCCAAGAGTGTCCAGCCTTATGTCTCATCCAGCTGTGGGTCTAGATATGGTCAATCCAGGTTGCATCAGAGACCCTGAACGGATTTTGTAAGAATTTCTCTCTCTTTCACTGTCTTTGTTTTGTGGGTTTTTTAAAGTAATTTATGTTTAGAATCGGGCTTGGCTGCTTTTCCCTGCTGTGTTTATGCCGCTTTACACCCTCTTGATTCACTTGCAGAGAGATATCGATACATAGGTTTTCAGATTCTTACTAGTCAGATATATTCTTGTGTGTTGACTAGGGTGTGTTGAGTCCAGTTCACTGAGCAGGGAGTAGGCCTTGTCTATTACATATTTGGCTTATGGAGCGGTGTCTGAGCTAATTTCAAACCCTTGTTTTATGCATCACCCCACCTCACCTTTCCCGTTAAGCAGCCATAGTGTGTCTTCTAAAGGTGTGACTCTGTTCTGTTTTGTAATTCAGTTCAAGTGTAGCGATTTTGACATTCCCTCTATAAGCGATATCTTAGGATAAGTGTCTTTTTCTGTGTGACTTATTTCACTTAGAATCATCGTATCTAAATCCACTCATCATGCTGCTAACTAGCCTTATGACATTGATTTCATGGCTGAGTGATATTCCACTGTGCCAAGTACCACCATTTCTTTATCCATTTTTCTCTTTCCTGGGATATTGAAGGTGTACCGAAGTGGAGGTTCTTGGAAACAGAGCAGCCGTAAACTTTAGGGTGCCTGTGTCTTGTTGATTTTTAGTTTTCCCAATTTATACGCCCATGAGTGGAAGTGCCCTATGCTCTCAACGCTGTGTTTATTACTTGTTTCAGGACACACCGTACTCTTCTCCAGAGTGCCTGTTGGCAATTTACATCCCGCCCATCAGCGTAGCAAGGCTTCCATGTCTCCATGGCCTGTCCTGCTTTTCTGGTTTTTACACTTTGTTCAGCATGGCCCTTTTGACCGAGGGCAAGCGAGACTTCTTTGTAGCGCTGATTTGCCCTTCCGGCTTGCTTGGTTGGCCAAAAAGGGCGTATGCGTTTTTTCCTGAATATATTCAGGAAAAAACGCATACGCCCTTTTTGGCCAAGGGCATCATTGTCAATGTTTTGCCGCTTTTCATGTGCTTTAAAGGCGAGTCGAATCTACCTCCTGAAATCTGTTTCCTGCAAATCTGCCTTGCTTTCAAATCCTCTTCGTTGCCTTCCCTCAATATATTTGTGGACGAGAGTTCTCATTTATAACTCTGCACGTTTGTGAATTGCAGTGCCCCTGAGCTCCATTTGTCTCCTCGCTTTTTTGGGAGCTGGCCGCAAAAGCGCAGGATTGCTTCAGGCCCTATTTTGGTTCTGGGGGGCAGGCTGAGCCTGTGGTTCATTCTTCTTCCTGATGGGAAAATGGAGTGACCTGTGCCTGTCCCAACACCTAGGGCTAGTCTTTCGTTGGTTCCCCGTCTTCCCGTTCATCCTCAGGACAAATTGCAACCTGGACGAAACAGTAGGTTAAAGGTGCTGATTCTCCAAGTAGGGAGATGGTTAGTCAAGCGGCTGGAATGGCGAACCCGAGCACAAGGAGAGGAGAAATGAGGTGCGTTTTAGAAACCTTTCCCGATCTCACGGCATACCATCTTCTGGGTTTCCCATGCATGTTTTGATGTAGGAAGATTCCCTTGTACCTGGAGATTTGAGACCCATGGGGTGGGTACCCCGCGGTATTACTTTAAAGTATCTGCATTTGCTCACCCAACCTCACCAATCCTCTCAGCCCCAAGAGTGTCCAGCCTTATGTCTCATCCAGCTGTGGGTCTAGATATGGTCAATCCAGGTTGCATCAGAGACCCTGAACGGATTTTGTAAGAATTTCTCTCTCTTTCACTGTCTTTGCTTTGTGGGTTTTTTAAAGTAATGTATGTTTAGAATGGGGTTTGGCTGCTTTTCCCTGCTGTGTTTATGCCGCTTTACACCCTCTTGATTCACTTGCAGAGAGATATCGATACATAGGTTTTCAGATTCATACTAGTCATATATATTCTTGTGCGGTGACTAGGGGGTGTTGAGTCCAGTTCACTGAGCAGGGAGTAGGCCTTGTCTATTACATATTTGGCTTATGGAGCGGTGTCTGAGCTAATTTCAAACCCTTGTTTTATGCATCACCCCACCTCACCTTTCCCGTTAAGCAGCCATAGTGTGTCTTCTAAAGGTGTGACTCTGTTCTGTTTTGTAATTCAGTTCAAGTGTAGCGATTTTGACATTCCCTCTATAAGCGATATCTTAGGATAAGTGTCTTTTTCTGTGTGACTTATTTCACTTAGAATCATCGTACCTAAATCCACTCATCATGCTGCTAACTAGCCTTATGACATTGATTTCATGGCTGAGTGATATTCCATTGTGCCAAGTACCACCATTTCTTTATCCATTTTTCTCTTTCCTGGGATATTGAAGGTGTACCGAAGTGGAGGTTCTTGGAAACAGAGCAGCCGTAAACTTTAGGGTGCCTGTGTCTTGTTGATTTTTAGTTTTCCCAATTTATACGCCCTTGAGTGCAAGTGCCCTATGCTCTCTACACTGTGTTTATTACTTGTTTCAGGACACACCGTACTCTTCTCCAGAGTGCCTGTTGGCAATTTACATCCCGCCCATCAGCGTAGCAAGGCTCCCATGTCTCCATGGCCTGTCCTGCTTTTCTGGTTTTTACTGTTTGTTCAGCATGGCCCTTTTGACCGAGGGCAAGCGAGACTTCTTTGTAGCGCTGATTTGCCCTTCCGGCTTGCTTGGTTGGCCAAAAAGGGCGTATGCGTTTTTTCCTGAATATATTCAGGAAAAAACGCATACGCCCTTTTTGGCCAAGGGCATCATTGTCAACGTTTTGCCGCTTTTCATGTGCTTTAAAGGCGAGTCGAATCTACCTCCTGAAATCTGTTTCCTGCAAATCTGCCTTGCTTTCAAATCCTCTTCGTTGCCTTCCCTCAATATATTTGTGGACGAGAGTTCTCATTTATAACTCTGCACGTTTGTGAATTGCAGTGCCCCTGAGCTCCATTTGTCTCCTCGCTTTTTTGGGAGCTGGCCGCAAAAGCGCAGGATTGCTTCAGGCCCTATTTTGGTTCTGGGGGGCAGGCTGAGCCTGTGGTTCATTCTTCTTCCTGATGGGAAAATGGAGTGACCTGTGCCTGTCCCAACACCTAGGGCTAGTCTTTCGTTGGTTCCCCGTCTTCCCGTTCATCCTCAGGACAAATTGCAACCTGGACGAAACAGTAGGTTAAAGGTGCTGATTCTCCAAGTAGGGAGATGGTTAGTCAAGCGGCTGGAATGGCGAACCCGAGCACAAGGAGAGGAGAAATGAGGTGCGTTTTAGAAACCTTTCCCGATCTCACGGCATACCATCTTCTGGGTTTCCCATGCATGTTTTGATGTAGGAAGATTCCCTTGTACCTGGAGATTTGAGACCCATGGGGTGGGTACCCCGCGGTATTACTTTAAAGTATCTGCATTTGCTCACCCAACCTCACCAATCCTCTCAGCCCCAAGAGTGTCCAGCCTTATGTCTCATCCAGCTGTGGGTCTAGATATGGTCAATCCAGGTTGCATCATAGACCCTGAACGGATTTTGTAAGAATTTCTCTCTCTTTCACTGTCTTTGCTTTGTGGGTTTTTTAAAGTAATGTATGTTTAGAATGGGGTTTGGCTGCTTTTCCCTGCTGTGTTTATGCCGCTTTACACCCTCTTGATTCACTTGCAGAGAGATATCGATACATAGGTTTTCAGATTCATACTAGTCAGATATATTCTTGTGCGGTGACTACGGGGTGTTGAGTCCAGTTCACTGAGCAGGGAGTAGGCCTTGTCTATTACATATTTGGCTTATGGAGCGGTGTCTGAGCTAATTTCAAACCCTTGTTTTATGCATCACCCCACCTCACCTTTCCCGTTAAGCAGCCATAGTGTGTCTTCTAAAGGTGTGACTCTGTTCTGTTTTGTAATTCAGTTCAAGTGTAGCGATTTTGACATTCCCTCTATAAGCGATATCTTAGGATAAGTGTCTTTTTCTGTGTGACTTATTTCACTTAGAATCATCGTACCTAAATCCACTCATCATGCTGCTAACTAGCCTTATGACATTGATTTCATGGCTGAGTGATATTCCATTGTGCCAAGTACCACCATTTCTTTATCCATTTCTCTCTTTCCTGGGATATTGAAGGTGTACCGAAGTGGAGGTTCTTGGAAACAGAGCAGCCGTAAACTTTAGGGTGCCTGTGTCTTGTTGATTTTTAGTTTTCCCAATTTATACGCCCATGAGTGGAAGTGCCCTATGCTCTCTACGCTGTGTTTATTACTTGTTTCAGGACACACCGTACTCTTCTCCAGAGTGCCTGTTGGCAATTTACATCCCGCCCATCAGCGTAGCAAGGCTCCCATGTCTCCATGGCCTGTCCTGCTTTTCTGGTTTTTACTGTTTGTTCAGCATGGCCCTTTTGACCGAGGGCAAGCGAGACTTCTTTGTAGCGCTGATTTGCCCTTCCGGCTTGCTTGGTTGGCCAAAAAGGGCGTATGCGTTTTTTCCTGAATATATTCAGGAAAAAACGCATACGCCCTTTTTGGCCAAGGGCATCATTGTCAACGTTTTGCCGCTTTTCATGTGCTTTAAAGGCGAGTCGAATCTACCTCCTGAAATCTGTTTCCTGCAAATCTGCCTTGCTTTCAAATCCTCTTCGTTGCCTTCCCTCAATATATTTGTGGACGAGAGTTCTCATTTATAACTCTGCACGTTTGTGAATTGCAGTGCCCCTGAGCTCCATTTGTCTCCTCGCTTTTTTGGGAGCTGGCCGCAAAAGCGCAGGATTGCTTCAGGCCCTATTTTGGTTCTGGGGGGCAGGCTGAGCCTGTGGTTCATTCTTCTTCCTGATGGGAAAATGGAGTGACCTGTGCCTGTCCCAACACCTAGGGCTAGTCTTTCGTTGGTTCCCCGTCTTCCCGTTCATCCTCAGGACAAATTGCAACCTGGACGAAACAGTAGGTTAAAGGTGCTGATTCTCCAAGTAGGGAGATGGTTAGTCAAGCGGCTGGAATGGCGAACCCGAGCACAAGGAGAGGAGAAATGAGGTGCGTTTTAGAAACCTTTCCCGATCTCACGGCATACCATCTTCTGGGTTTCCCATGCATGTTTTGATGTAGGAAGATTCCCTTGTACCTGGAGATTTGAGACCCATGGGGTGGGTACCCCGCGGTATTACTTTAAAGTATCTGCATTTGCTCACCCAACCTCACCAATCCTCTCAGCCCCAAGAGTGTCCAGCCTTATGTCTCATCCAGCTGTGGGTCTAGATATGGTCAATCCAGGTTGCATCAGAGACCCTGAACGGATTTTGTAAGAATTTCTCTCTCTTTCACTGTCTTTGCTTTGTGGGTTTTTTAAAGTAATGTATGTTTAGAATGGGGTTTGGCTGCTTTTCCCTGCTGTGTTTATGCCGCTTTACACCCTCTTGATTCACTTGCAGAGAGATATCGATACATAGGTTTTCAGATTCATACTAGTCAGATATATTCTTGTGCGGTGACTAGGGGGTGTTGAGTCCAGTTCACTGAGCAGGGAGTAGGCCTTGTCTATTACATATTTGGCTTATGGAGCGGTGTCTGAGCTAATTTCAAACCCTTGTTTTATGCATCACCCCACCTCACCTTTCCCGTTAAGCAGCCATAGTGTGTCTTCTAAAGGTGTGACTCTGTTCTGTTTTGTAATTCAGTTCAAGTGTAGCGATTTTGACATTCCCTCTATAAGCGATATCTTAGGATAAGTGTCTTTTTCTGTGTGACTTATTTCACTTAGAATCATCGTACCTAAATCCACTCATCATGCTGCTAACTAGCCTTATGACATTGATTTCATGGCTGAGTGATATTCCATTGTGCCAAGTACCACCATTTCTTTATCCATTTCTCTCTTTCCTGGGATATTGAAGGTGTACCGAAGTGGAGGTTCTTGGAAACAGAGCAGCCGTAAACTTTAGGGTGCCTGTGTCTTGTTGATTTTTAGTTTTCCCAATTTATACGCCCTTGAGTGGAAGTGCCCTATGCTCTCTACGCTGTGTTTATTACTTGTTTCAGGACACACCGTACTCTTCTCCAGAGTGCCTGTTGGCAATTTACATCCCGCCCATCAGCGTAGCAAGGCTCCCATGTCTCCATGGCCTGTCCTGCTTTTCTGGTTTTTACTGTTTGTTCAGCATGGCCCTTTTGACCGAGGGCAAGCGAGACTTCTTTGTAGCGCTGATTTGCCCTTCCGGCTTGCTTGGTTGGCCAAAAAGGGCGTATGCGTTTTTTCCTGAATATATTCAGGAAAAAACGCATACGCCCTTTTTGGCCAAGGGCATCATTGTCAACGTTTTGCCGCTTTTCATGTGCTTTAAAGGCGAGTCGAATCTACCTCCTGAAATCTGTTTCCTGCAAATCTGCCTTGCTTTCAAATCCTCTTCGTTGCCTTCCCTCAATATATTTGTGGACGAGAGTTCTCATTTATAACTCTGCACGTTTGTGAATTGCAGTGCCCCTGAGCTCCATTTGTCTCCTCGCTTTTTTGGGAGCTGGCCGCAAAAGCGCAGGATTGCTTCAGGCCCTATTTTGGTTCTGGGGGGCAGGCTGAGCCTGTGGTTCATTCTTCTTCCTGATGGGAAAATGGAGTGACCTGTGCCTGTCCCAACACCTAGGGCTAGTCTTTCGTTGGTTCCCCGTCTTCCCGTTCATCCTCAGGACAAATTGCAACCTGGACGAAACAGTAGGTTAAAGGTGCTGATTCTCCAAGTAGGGAGATGGTTAGTCAAGCGGCTGGAATGGCGAACCCGAGCACAAGGAGAGGAGAAATGAGGTGCGTTTTAGAAACCTTTCCCGATCTCACGGCATACCATCTTCTGGGTTTCCCATGCATGTTTTGATGTAGGAAGATTCCCTTGTACCTGGAGATTTGAGACCCATGGGGTGGGTACCCCGCGGTATTACTTTAAAGTATCTGCATTTGCTCACCCAACCTCACCAATCCTCTCAGCCCCAAGAGTGTCCAGCCTTATGTCTCATCCAGCTGTGGGTCTAGATATGGTCAATCCAGGTTGCATCAGAGACGTGAACGGATTTTGTAAGAATTTCTCTCTCTTTCACTGTCTTTGCTTTGTGGGTATTTTAAAGTAATGTATGTTTAGAATGGGGTTTGGCTGCTTTTCCCTGCTGTGTTTATGCCGCTTTACACCCTCTTGATTCACTTGCAGAGAGATATCGATACATAGGTTTTCAGATTCATACTAGTCAGATATATTCTTGTGCGGTGACTAGGGGGTGTTGAGTCCAGTTCACTGAGCAGGGAGTAGGCCTTGTCTATTACATATTTGGCTTATGGAGCAGTGTCTGAGCTAATTTCAAACCCTTGTTTTATGCATCACCCCACCTCACCTTTCCCGTTAAGCAGCCATAGTGTGTCTTCTAAAGGTGTGACTCTGTTCTGTTTTGTAATTCAGTTCAAGTGTAGCGATTTTGACATTCCCTCTATAAGCGATATCTTAGGATAAGTGTCTTTTTCTGTGTGACTTATTTCACTTAGAATCATCGTACCTAAATCCACTCATCATGCTGCTAACTAGCCTTATGACATTGATTTCATGGCTGAGTGATATTCCATTGTGCCAAGTACCACCATTTCTTTATCCATTTTTCTCTTTCCTGGGATATTGAAGGTGTACCGAAGTGGAGGTTCTTGGAAACAGAGCAGCCGTAAACTTTAGGGTGCCTGTGTCTTGTTGATTTTTAGTTTTCCCAATTTATACGCCCTTGAGTGGAAGTGCCCTATGCTTTCTACGCTGTGTTTATTACTTGTTTCAGGACACACCGTACTCTTCTCCAGAGTGCCTGTTGGCAATTTACATCCCGCCCATCAGCGTAGCAAGGCTCCCATGTCTCCATGGCCTGTCCTGCTTTTCTGGTTTTTACACTTTGTTCAGCATGGCCCTTTTGACCGAGGGCAAGCGAGACTTCTTTGTAGCGCTGATTTGCCCTTCCGGCTTGCTTGGTTGGCCAAAAAGGGCGTATGCGTTTTTTCCTGAATATATTCAGGAAAAAACGCATACGCCCTTTTTGGCCAAGGGCATCATTGTCAACGTTTTGCCGCTTTTCATGTGCTTTAAAGGCGAGTCGAATCTACCTCCTGAAATCTGTTTCCTGCAAATCTGCCTTGCTTTCAAATCCTCTTCGTTGCCTTCCCTCAATATATTTGTGGACGAGAGTTCTCATTTATAACTCTGCACGTTTGTGAATTGCAGTGCCCCTGAGCTCCATTTGTCTCCTCGCTTTTTTGGGAGCTGGCCGCAAAAGCGCAGGATTGCTTCAGGCCCTATTTTGGTTCTGGGGGGCAGGCTGAGCCTGTGGTTCATTCTTCTTCCTGATGGGAAAATGGAGTGACCTGTGCCTGTCCCAACACCTAGGGCTAGTCTTTCGTTGGTTCCCCGTCTTCCCGTTCATCCTCAGGACAAATTGCAACCTGGACGAAACAGTAGGTTAAAGGTGCTGATTCTCCAAGTAGGGAGATGGTTAGTCAAGCGGCTGGAATGGCGAACCCGAGCACAAGGAGAGGAGAAATGAGGTGCGTTTTAGAAACCTTTCCCGATCTCACGGCATACCATCTTCTGGGTTTCCCATGCATGTTTTGATGTAGGAAGATTCCCTTGTACCTGGAGATTTGAGACCCATGGGGTGGGTACCCCGCGGTATTACTTTAAAGTATCTGCATTTGCTCACCCAACCTCACCAATCCTCTCAGCCCCAAGAGTGTCCAGCCTTATGTCTCATCCAGCTGTGGGTCTAGATATGGTCAATCCAGGTTGCATCAGAGACCCTGAACGGATTTTGTAAGAATTTCTCTCTCTTTCACTGTCTTTGCTTTGTGGGTTTTTTAAAGTAATGTATGTTTAGAATGGGGTTTGGCTGCTTTTCCCTGCTGTGTTTATGCCGCTTTACACCCTCTTGATTCACTTGCAGAGAGATATCGATACATAGGTTTTCAGATTCATACTAGTCAGATATATTCTTGTGCGGTGACTAGGGGGTGTTGAGTCCAGTTCACTGAGCAGGGAGTAGGCCTTGTCTATTACATATTTGGCTTATGGAGCGGTGTCTGAGCTAATTTGAAACCCTTGTTTTATGCATCACCCCACCTCACCTTTCCCGTTAAGCAGCCATAGTGTGTCTTCTAAAGGTGTGCCTCTGTTCTGTTTTGTAATTCAGTTCAAGTGTAGCGATTTTGACATTCCCTCTATAAGCGATATCTTAGGATAAGTGTCTTTTTCTGTGTGACTTATTTCACTTAGAATCATCGTACCTAAATCCACTCATCATGCTGCTAACTAGCCTTATGACATTGATTTCATGGCTGAGTGATATTCCACTGTGCCAAGTACCACCATTTCTTTATCCATTTTTCTCTTTCCTGGGATATTGAAGGTGTACCGAAGTGGAGGTTCGTGGAAACAGAGCAGCCGTAAACTTTAGGGTGCCTGTGTCTTGTTGATTTTTAGTTTTCCCAATTTATGCGCCCATGAGTGGAAGTGCCCTATGCTCTCAACGCTGTGTTTATTACTTGTTTCAGGACACACCGTACTCTTCTCCAAAGTGCCTGTTGGCAATTTACATCCCGCCCATCAGCGTAGCAAGGCTTCCATGTCTCCATGGCCTGTCCTGCTTTTCTGGTTTTTACACTTTGTTCAGCATGGCCCTTTTGACCGAGGGCAAGCGAGACTTCTTTGCAGCGCTGATTTGCCCTTCCGGCTTGCTTGGTTGGCCAAAAAGGGCGTATGCGATTTTTCCTGAATATATTCAGGAAAAAACGCATACGCCCTTTTTGGCCAAGGGCATCATTGTCAACGTTTTGCCGCTTTTCATGTGCTTTAAAGGCGAGTCGAATCTACCTCCTGAAATCTGTTTCCTGCAAATCTGCCTTGCTTTCAAATCCTCTTCGTTGCCTTCCCTCAATATATTTGTGGACGAGAGTTCTCATTTATAACTCTGCACGTTTGTGAATTGCAGTGCCCCTGAGCTCCATTTGTCTCCTCGCTTTTTTGGGAGCTGGCCGCAAAAGCGCAGGATTGCTTCAGGCCCTATTTTGGTTCTGGGGGGCAGGCTGAGCCTGTGGTTCATTCTTCTTCCTGATGGGAAAATGGAGTGACCTGTGCCTGTCCCAACACCTAGGGCTAGTCTTTCGTTGGTTCCCCGTCTTCCCGTTCATCCTCAGGACAAATTGCAACCTGGATGAAACAGTAGGTTAAAGGTGCTGATTCTCCAAGTAGGGAGATGGTTAGTCAAGCGGCTGGAATGGCGAACCCGAGCACAAGGAGAGGAGAAATGAGGTGCGTTTTAGAAACCTTTCCCGATCTCACGGCATACCATCTTCTGGGTTTCCCATGCATGTTTTGATGTAGGAAGATTCCCTTGTACCTGGAGATTTGAGACCCATGGGGTGGGTACCCCGCGGTATTACTTTAAAGTATCTGCATTTGCTCACCCAACCTCACCAATCCTCTCAGCCCCAAGAGTGTCCAGCCTTATGTCTCATCCAGCTGTGGGTCTAGATATGGTCAATCCAGGTTGCATCAGAGACCCTGAACGGATTTTGTAAGAATTTCTCTCTCTTTCACTGTCTTTGCTTTGTGGGTTTTTTAAAGTAATGTATGTTTAGAATGGGGTTTGGCTGCTTTTCCCTGCTGTGTTTATGCCGCTTTACACCCTCTTGATTCACTTGCAGAGAGATATCGATACATAGGTTTTCAGATTCATACTAGTCAGATATATTCTTGTGCGGTGACTACGGGGTGTTGAGTCCAGTTCACTGAGCAGGGAGTAGGCCTTGTCTATTACATATTTGGCTTATGGAGCGGTGTCTGAGCTAATTTCAAACCCTTGTTTTATGCATCACCCCACCTCACCTTTCCCGTTAAGCAGCCATAGTGTGTCTTCTAAAGGTGTGACTCTGTTCTGTTTTGTAATTCAGTTCAAGTGTAGCGATTTTGACATTCCCTCTATAAGCGATATCTTAGGATAAGTGTCTTTTTCTGTGTGACTTATTTCCCTTAGAATCATCGTACCTAAATCCACTCATCATGCTGCTAACTAGCCTTATGACATTGATTTCATGGCTGAGTGATATTCCATTGTGCCAAGTACCACCATTTCCTATCCATTTTTCTCTTTCCTGGGATATTGAAGGTGTACCGAAGTGGAGGTTCTTGGAAACAGAGCAGCCGTAAACTTTAGGGTGCCTGTGTCTTGTTGATTTTTAGTTTTCCCAATTTATACGCCCTTGAGTGCAAGTGCCCTATGCTCTCTACGCTGTGTTTATTACTTGTTTCAGGACACACCGTACTCTTCTCCAGAGTGCCTGTTGGCAATTTACATCCCGCCCATCAGCGTAGCAAGGCTCCCATGTCTCCATGGCCTGTCCTGCTTTTCTGGTTTTTACTGTTTGTTCAGCATGGCCCTTTTGACCGAGGGCAAGCGAGACTTCTTTGTAGCGCTGATTTGCCCTTCCGGCTTGCTTGGTTGGCCAAAAAGGGCGTATGCGTTTTTTCCTGAATATATTCAGGAAAAAACGCATACGCCCTTTTTGGCCAAGGGCATCATTGTCAACGTTTTGCCGCTTTTCATGTGCTATAAGGCGAGTCGAATCTACCTCCTGAAATCTGTTTCCTGCAAATCTGCCTTGCTTTCAAATCCTCTTCGTTGCCTTCCCTCAATATATTTGTGGACGAGAGTTCTCATTTATAACTCTGCACGTTTGTGAATTGCAGTGCCCCTGAGCTCCATTTGTCTCCTCGCTTTTTTGGGAGCTGGCCGCAAAAGCGCAGGATTGCTTCAGGCCCTATTTTGGTTCTGGGGGGCAGGCTGAGCCTGTGGTTCATTCTTCTTCCTGATGGGAAAATGGAGTGACCTGTGCCTGTCCCAACACCTAGGGCTAGTCTTTCGTTGGTTCCCCGTCTTCCCGTTCATCCTCAGGACAAATTGCAACCTGGACGAAACAGTAGGTTAAAGGTGCTGATTCTCCAAGTAGGGAGATGGTTAGTCAAGCGGCTGGAATGGCGAACCCGAGCACAAGGAGAGGAGAAATGAGGTGCGTTTTAGAAACCTTTCCCGATCTCACGGCATACCATCTTCTGGGTTTCCCATGCATGTTTTGATGTAGGAAGATTCCCTTGTACCTGGAGATTTGAGACCCATGGGGTGGGTACCCCGCGGTATTACTTTAAAGTATCTGCATTTGCTCACCCAACCTCACCAATCCTCTCAGCCCCAAGAGTGTCCAGCCTTATGTCTCATCCAGCTGTGGGTCTAGATATGGTCAATCCAGGTTGCATCAGAGACCCTGAACGGATTTTGTAAGAATTTCTCTCTCTTTCACTGTCTTTGCTTTGTGGGTTTTTTAAAGTAATGTATGTTTAGAATGGGGTTTGGCTGCTTTTCCCTGCTGTGTTTATGCCGCTTTACACCCTCTTGATTCACTTGCAGAGAGATATCGATACATAGGTTTTCAGATTCATACTAGTCAGATATATTCTTGTGCGGTGACTAGGGGGTGTTGAGTCCAGTTCACTGAGCAGGGAGTAGGCCTTGTCTATTACATATTTGGCTTATGGAGCGGTGTCTGAGCTAATTTGAAACCCTTGTTTTATGCATCACCCCACCTCACCTTTCCCGTTAAGCAGCCATAGTGTGTCTTCTAAAGGTGTGCCTCTGTTCTGTTTTGTAATTCAGTTCAAGTGTAGCGATTTTGACATTCCCTCTATAAGCGATATCTTAGGATAAGTGTCTTTTTCTGTGTGACTTATTTCACTTAGAATCATCGTACCTAAATCCACTCATCATGCTGCTAACTAGCCTTATGACATTGATTTCATGGCTGAGTGATATTCCACTGTGCCAAGTACCACCATTTCTTTATCCATTTTTCTCTTTCCTGGGATATTGAAGGTGTACCGAAGTGGAGGTTCGTGGAAACAGAGCAGCCGTAAACTTTAGGGTGCCTGTGTCTTGTTGATTTTTAGTTTTCCCAATTTATGCGCCCATGAGTGGAAGTGCCCTATGCTCTCAACGCTGTGTTTATTACTTGTTTCAGGACACACCGTACTCTTCTCCAAAGTGCCTGTTGGCAATTTACATCCCGCCCATCAGCGTAGCAAGGCTTCCATGTCTCCATGGCCTGTCCTGCTTTTCTGGTTTTTACACTTTGTTCAGCATGGCCCTTTTGACCGAGGGCAAGCGAGACTTCTTTGCAGCGCTGATTTGCCCTTCCGGCTTGCTTGGTTGGCTAAAAAGGGCGTATGCGATTTTTCCTGAATATATTCAGGAAAAAACGCATACGCCCTTTTTGGCCAAGGGCATCATTGTCAACGTTTTGCCGCTTTTCATGTGCTTTAAAGGCGAGTCGAATCTACCTCCTGAAATCTGTTTCCTGCAAATCTGCCTTGCTTTCAAATCCTCTTCGTTGCCTTCCCTCAATATATTTGTGGACGAGAGTTCTCATTTATAACTCTGCACGTTTGTGAATTGCAGTGCCCCTGAGCTCCATTTGTCTCCTCGCTTTTTTGGGAGCTGGCCGCAAAAGCGCAGGATTGCTTCAGGCCCTATTTTGGTTCTGGGGGGCAGGCTGAGCCTGTGGTTCATTCTTCTTCCTGATGGGAAAATGGAGTGACCTGTGCCTGTCCCAACACCTAGGGCTAGTCTTTCGTTGGTTCCCCGTCTTCCCGTTCATCCTCAGGACAAATTGCAACCTGGATGAAACAGTAGGTTAAAGGTGCTGATTCTCCAAGTAGGGAGATGGTTAGTCAAGCGGCTGGAATGGCGAACCCGAGCACAAGGAGAGGAGAAATGAGGTGCGTTTTAGAAACCTTTCCCGATCTCACGGCATACCATCTTCTGGGTTTCCCATGCATGTTTTGATGTAGGAAGATTCCCTTGTACCTGGAGATTTGAGACCCATGGGGTGGGTACCCCGCGGTATTACTTTAAAGTATCTGCATTTGCTCACCCAACCTCACCAATCCTCTCAGCCCCAAGAGTGTCCAGCCTTATGTCTCATCCAGCTGTGGGTCTAGATATGGTCAATCCAGGTTGCATCAGAGACCCTGAACGGATTTTGTAAGAATTTCTCTCTCTTTCACTGTCTTTGCTTTGTGGGTTTTTTAAAGTAATGTATGTTTAGAATGGGGTTTGGCTGCTTTTCCCTGCTGTGTTTATGCCGCTTTACACCCTCTTGATTCACTTGCAGAGAGATATCGATACATAGGTTTTCAGATTCATACTAGTCAGATATATTCTTGTGCGGTGACTACGGGGTGTTGAGTCCAGTTCACTGAGCAGGGAGTAGGCCTTGTCTATTACATATTTGGCTTATGGAGCGGTGTCTGAGCTAATTTCAAACCCTTGTTTTATGCATCACCCCACCTCACCTTTCCCGTTAAGCAGCCATAGTGTGTCTTCTAAAGGTGTGACTCTGTTCTGTTTTGTAATTCAGTTCAAGTGTAGCGATTTTGACATTCCCTCTATAAGCGATATCTTAGGATAAGTGTCTTTTTCTGTGTGACTTATTTCCCTTAGAATCATCGTACCTAAATCCACTCATCATGCTGCTAACTAGCCTTATGACATTGATTTCATGGCTGAGTGATATTCCATTGTGCCAAGTACCACCATTTCCTATCCATTTTTCTCTTTCCTGGGATATTGAAGGTGTACCGAAGTGGAGGTTCTTGGAAACAGAGCAGCCGTAAACTTTAGGGTGCCTGTGTCTTGTTGATTTTTAGTTTTCCCAATTTATACGCCCTTGAGTGCAAGTGCCCTATGCTCTCTACGCTGTGTTTATTACTTGTTTCAGGACACACCGTACTCTTCTCCAGAGTGCCTGTTGGCAATTTACATCCCGCCCATCAGCGTAGCAAGGCTCCCATGTCTCCATGGCCTGTCCTGCTTTTCTGGTTTTTACTGTTTGTTCAGCATGGCCCTTTTGACCGAGGGCAAGCGAGACTTCTTTGTAGCGCTGATTTGCCCTTCCGGCTTGCTTGGTTGGCCAAAAAGGGCGTATGCGTTTTTTCCTGAATATATTCAGGAAAAAACGCATACGCCCTTTTTGGCCAAGGGCATCATTGTCAACGTTTTGCCGCTTTTCATGTGCTATAAGGCGAGTCGAATCTACCTCCTGAAATCTGTTTCCTGCAAATCTGCCTTGCTTTCAAATCCTCTTCGTTGCCTTCCCTCAATATATTTGTGGACGAGAGTTCTCATTTATAACTCTGCACGTTTGTGAATTGCAGTGCCCCTGAGCTCCATTTGTCTCCTCGCTTTTTTGGGAGCTGGCCGCAAAAGCGCAGGATTGCTTCAGGCCCTATTTTGGTTCTGGGGGGCAGGCTGAGCCTGTGGTTCATTCTTCTTCCTGATGGGAAAATGGAGTGACCTGTGCCTGTCCCAACACCTAGGGCTAGTCTTTCGTTGGTTCCCCGTCTTCCCGTTCATCCTCAGGACAAATTGCAACCTGGACGAAACAGTAGGTTAAAGGTGCTGATTCTCCAAGTAGGGAGATGGTTAGTCAAGCGGCTGGAATGGCGAACCCGAGCACAAGGAGAGGAGAAATGAGGTGCGTTTTAGAAACCTTTCCCGATCTCACGGCATACCATCTTCTGGGTTTCCCATGCATGTTTTGATGTAGGAAGATTCCCTTGTACCTGGAGATTTGAGACCCATGGGGTGGGTACCCCGCGGTATTACTTTAAAGTATCTGCATTTGCTCACCCAACCTCACCAATCCTCTCAGCCCCAAGAGTGTCCAGCCTTATGTCTCATCCAGCTGTGGGTCTAGATATGGTCAATCCAGGTTGCATCAGTGACCCTGAACGGATTTTGTAAGAATTTCTCTCTCTTTCACTGTCTTTGTTTTGTGGGTTTTTTAAAGGAATTTATGTTTAGAATCGGGCTTGGCTGCTTTTCCCTGCTGTGTTGATGCCGCTTTACACCCTCTTGATTCACTTGCAGAGAGATATCAATACATAGGTTTTCAGATTCATACTAGTCAGATATATTCTTGTGTGGTGACTAGGTTGTGTTGAGTCCAGTTCACTGAGCAGGGAGTAGGCCTTGTCTATTACATATTTGGCTTATGGAGCGGTGTCTGAGCTAATTTCAAACCCTTGTTTTATGAATCACCCCACCTCACCTTTCCCGTTAAGCAGCCATAGTGTGTCTTCTAAAGGTGTGACTCTGTTCTGTTTTGTAATTCAGTTCAAGTGTAGCGATTTTGACATTCCCTCTATAAGCGATATCTTAGGATAAGTGTCTTTTTCTGTGTGACTTATTTCACTTAGAATCATCGTATCTAAATCCACTCATCATGCTGCTAACTAGCCTTATGACATTGATTTCATGGCTGAGTGATATTGCATTGTGCCAAGTACCACCATTTCTTTATCCATTTTTCTCTTTCCTGGGATATTGAAGGTGTACCGAAGCGGAGGTTCTTGGAAACAGAGCAGCCGTAAAGTTTGGGGTGCCTGTGTCTTGTTGACTTTTAGTTTTCCCAATTTATACGCCCATGAGTGGAAGTGCCCTATGCTCTCTACGCTGTGTTTATTACTTGTTTCAGGACACACCGTACTCTTCTCCAGAGTGCCTGTTGGCAATTTACATCCCGCCCATCAGCGTAGCAAGGCTCCCATGTCTCCATGGCCTGTCCTGCTTTTCTGGTTTTTACACTTTGTTCAGCATGGCCCTTTTGACCGAGGGCAAGCGAGACTTCTTTGTAGCGCTGATTTGCCCTTCCGGCTTGCTTGGTTGGCCAAAAAGGGCGTATGCGTTTTTTCCTGAATATATTCAGGAAAAAACGCATACGCCCTTTTTGGCCAAGGGCATCATTGTCAACGTTTTGCCGCTTTTCATGTGCTTTAAAGGCGAGTCGAATCTACCTCCTGAAATCTGTTTCCTGCAAATCTGCCTTGCTTTCAAATCCTCTTCGTTGCCTTCCCTCAATATATTTGTGGACGAGAGTTCTCATTTATAACTCTGCACGTTTGTGAATTGCAGTGCCCCTGAGCTCCATTTGTCTCCTCGCTTTTTTGGGAGCTGGCCGCAAAAGCGCAGGATTGCTTCAGGCCCTATTTTGGTTCTGGGGGGCAGGCTGAGCCTGTGGTTCATTCTTCTTCCTGATGAGAAAATGGACTGACCTATGCCTGTCCCAACACCTAGGGCTCGTCTCTCGTTGGTTCCGCGTCTTCCCGTTTATCCTCAGGACAAATTGCAACCTGTACAATCAGGAGGTTAAAGGTGCTGATTCTCCAAGTAGGGAGATGGTTAGTCAAGCGGCTGGAATGGTGAACCCGAGCACAAGGAGAGGAGAAATGAGGTGCATTTTAGAAACCTTTCCCGATCTCATGGCATACCATCTTCTGGGTTTCCCATGCATGTTTTGATGTAGGAAGATGCCCTTGTACCTGGAGATTTGAGACCCATGGGGTGTGTTCCCCGCAGTGTTACTTTAAAGTATCTGCATTTGCTCACCCAACCTCACCAATCCTCTCAGCCCCAAGAGTGTCCAGCCTTATGTCTCATCCAGCTGTGGGTCTAGATATGGTCAATCCAGGTTGCATCAGAGACCCTGAACGGATTTTGTAAGAATTTCTCTCTCTTTCACTGTCTTTGTTTTGTGGGTTTTTTAAAGTAATTTATGTTTAGTATCGGGCTTGGCTGCTTTTCCCTGCTCTGTTGATGCCGCTTTACACCCTCTTGATTCACTTGCAGAGAGATATCGATACATAGGTTTTCAGATTCTTAATAGTCAGATATATTCTTGTGTGGTGACTAGGGTGTGTTGAGTCCAGTTCACTGAGCAGGGAGTAGGCCTTGTTTATTACATATTTGGCTTATGGAGTGGTCTCTGAGCTAATTTGAAACCCTTGTTTTATGCATCACCCCACCTCACCTTTCCCGTTAAGCAGCCATAGTGTGTCTTCTAAAGGTGTGACTCTGTTCTGTTTTGTAATTCAGTTCAAGTGTAGCGATTTTGACATTCCCTCTATAAGCGATATCTTAGGATAAGTGTCTTTTTCTGTGTGACTTATTTCACTTTGAATCATCGTACCTAAATCCACTCATCATGCTGCTAACTAGCCTTATGACATTGATTTCATGGCTGAGTGATATTCCACTGTGCCAAGTACCACCATTTCTTTATCCATTTTTCTCTTTCCTGGGATATTGAAGGTGTACCGAAGTGGAGGTTCTTGGAAACAGAGCAGCCGTAAACTTTAGGGTGCCTGTGTCTTGTTGATTTTTAGTTTTCCCAATTTATGCGCCCATGAGTGGAAGTGCCCTATGCTCTCAACGCTGTGTTTATTACTTGTTTCAGGACACACCGTACTCTTCTCCAGAGTGCCTGTTGGCAATTTACATCCCGCCCATCAGCGTAGCAAGGCTTCCATGTCTCCATGGCCTGTCCTGCTTTTCTGGTTTTTACACTTTGTTCAGCATGGCCCTTTTGACCGAGGGCAAGCGAGACTTCTTTGCAGCGCTGATTTGCCCTTCCGGCTTGCTTGGTTGGCCAAAAAGGGCGTATGCGTTTTTTCCTGAATATATTCAGGAAAAAACGCATACGCCCTTTTTGGCCAAGGGCATCATTGTCAACGTTTTGCCGCTTTTCATGTGCTTTAAAGGCGAGTCGAATCTACCTCCTGAAATCTGTTTCCTGCAAATCTGCCTTGCTTTCAAATCCTCTTCGTTGCCTTCCCTCAATATATTTGTGGACGAGAGTTCTCATTTATAACTCTGCACGTTTGTGAATTGCAGTGCCCCTGAGCTCCATTTGTCTCCTCGCTTTTTTGGGAGCTGGCCGCAAAAGCGCAGGATTGCTTCAGGCCCTATTTTGGTTCTGGGGGGCAGGCTGAGCCTGTGGTTCATTCTTCTTCCTGATGGGAAAATGGAGTGACCTGTGCCTGTCCCAACACCTAGGGCTAGTCTTTCGTTGGTTCCCCGTCTTCCCGTTCATCCTCAGGACAAATTGCAACCTGGACGAAACAGTAGGTTAAAGGTGCTGATTCTCCAAGTAGGGAGATGGTTAGTCAAGCGGCTGGAATGGCGAACCCGAGCACAAGGAGAGGAGAAATGAGGTGCGTTTTAGAAACCTTTCCCGATCTCACGGCATACCATCTTCTGGGTTTCCCATGCATGTTTTGATGTAGGAAGATTCCCTTGTACCTGGAGATTTGAGACCCATGGGGTGGGTACCCCGCGGTATTACTTTAAAGTATCTGCATTTGCTCACCCAACCTCACCAATCCTCTCAGCCCCAAGAGTGTCCAGCCTTATGTCTCATCCAGCTGTGGGTCTAGATATGGTCAATCCAGGTTGCATCAGAGACCCTGAACGGATTTTGTAAGAATTTCTCTCTCTTTCACTGTCTTTGCTTTGTGGGTTTTTTAAAGTAATGTATGTTTAGAATGGGGTTTGGCTGCTTTTCCCTGCTGTGTTTATGCCGCTTTACACCCTCTTGATTCACTTGCAGAGAGATATCGATACATAGGTTTTCAGATTCATACTAGTCAGATATATTCTTGTGCGGTGACTAGGGGGTGTTGAGTCCAGTTCACTGAGCAGGGAGTAGGCCTTGTCTATTACATATTTGGCTTATGGAGCGGTGTCTGAGCTAATTTCAAACCCTTGTTTTATGCATCACCCCACCTCACCTTTCCCGTTAAGCAGCCATAGTGTGTCTTCTAAAGGTGTGACTCTGTTCTGTTTTGTAATTCAGTTCAAGTGTAGCGATTTTGACATTCCCTCTATAAGCGATATCTTAGGATAAGTGTCTTTTTCTGTGTGACTTATTTCACTTAGAATCATCGTACCTAAATCCACTCATCATGCTGCTAACTAGCCTTATGACATTGATTTCATGGCTGAGTGATATTCCATTGTGCCAAGTACCACCATTTCTTTATCCATTTTTCTCTTTCCTGGGATATTGAAGGTGTACCGAAGTGGAGGTTCTTGGAAACAGAGCAGCCGTAAACTTTAGGGTGCCTGTGTCTTGTTGATTTTTAGTTTTCCCAATTTATACGCCCTTGAGTGGAAGTGCCCTATGCTCTCTACGCTGTGTTTATTACTTGTTTCAGGACACACCGTACTCTTCTCCAGAGTGCCTGTTGGCAATTTACATCCCGCCCATCAGCGTAGCAAGGCTCCCATGTCTCCATGGCCTGTCCTGCTTTTCTGGTTTTTACTGTTTGTTCAGCATGGCCCTTTTGACCGAGGGCAAGCGAGACTTCTTTGTAGCGCTGATTTGCCCTTCCGGCTTGCTTGGTTGGCCAAAAAGGGCGTATGCGTTTTTTCCTGAATATATTCAGGAAAAAACGCATACGCCCTTTTTGGCCAAGGGCATCATTGTCAACGTTTTGCCGCTTTTCATGTGCTTTAAAGGCGAGTCGAATCTACCTCCTGAAATCTGTTTCCTGCAAATCTGCCTTGCTTTCAAATCCTCTTCGTTGCCTTCCCTCAATATATTTGTGGACGAGAGTTCTCATTTATAACTCTGCACGTTTGTGAATTGCAGTGCCCCTGAGCTCCATTTGTCTCCTCGCTTTTTTGGGAGCTGGCCGCAAAAGCGCAGGATTGCTTCAGGCCCTATGTTGGTTCTGGGGGGCAGGCTGAGCCTGTGGTTCATTCTTCTTCCTGATGGGAAAATGGAGTGACCTGTGCCTGTCCCAACACCTAGGGCTAGTCTTTCGTTGGTTCCCCGTCTTCCCGTTCATCCTCAGGACAAATTGCAACCTGGACGAAACAGTAGGTTAAAGGTGCTGATTCTCCAAGTAGGGAGATGGTTAGTCAAGCGGCTGGAATGGCGAACCCGAGCACAAGGAGAGGAGAAATGAGGTGCGTTTTAGAAACCTTTCCCGATCTCACGGCATACCATCTTCTGGGTTTCCCATGCATGTTTTGATGTAGGAAGATTCCCTTGTACCTGGAGATTTGAGACCCATGGGGTGGGTACCCCGCGGTATTACTTTAAAGTATCTGCATTTGCTCACCCAACCTCACCAATCCTCTCAGCCCCAAGAGTGTCCAGCCTTATGTCTCATCCAGCTGTGGGTCTAGATATGGTCAATCCAGGTTGCATCAGTGACCCTGAACGGATTTTGTAAGAATTTCTCTCTCTTTCACTGTCTTTGTTTTGTGGGTTTTTTAAAGTAATTTATGTTTAGAATCGGGCTTGGCTGCTTTTCCCTGCTGTGTTGATGCCGCTTTACACCCTCTTGATTCACTTGCAGAGAGATATCGATACATAGGTTTTCAGATTCATACTAGTCAGATATATTCTTGTGTGGTGACTAGGGTGTGTTGAGTCCAGTTCACTGAGCAGGGAGTAGGCCTTGTCTATTACATATTTGGCTTATAGAGCGGTGTCTGAGCTAATTTCAAACCCTTGTTTTATGAATCACCCCACCTCACCTTTCCCGTTAAGCAGCCATAGTGTGTCTTCTAAAGGTGTGACTCTGTTCTGTTTTGTAATTCAGTTCAAGTGTAGCGATTTTGACATTCCCTCTATAAGCGATATCTTAGGATAAGTGTCTTTTTCTGTGTGACTTATTTCACTTAGAATCATCGTATCTAAATCCACTCATCATGCTGCTAACTAGCCTTATGACATTGATTTCATGGCTGAGTGATATTGCATTGTGCCAAGTACCACCATTTCTTTATCCATTTTTCTCTTTCCTGGGATATTGAAGGTGTACCGAAGTGGAGGTTCTTGGAAACAGAGCAGCCGTAAAGTTTGGTGTGCCTGTGTCTTGTTGACTTTTAGTTTTCCCAATTTATACGACCATGAGTGGAAGTGCCCTATGCTCTCTACGCTGTGTTTATTACTTGTTTCAGGACACACCGTACTCTTCTCCAGAGTGCCTGTTGGCAATTTACATCCCGCCCATCAGCGTAGCAAGGCTCCCATGTCTCCATGGCCTGTCCTGCTTTTCTGGTTTTTACACTTTGTTCAGCATGGCCCTTTTGACCGAGGGCAAGCGAGACTTCTTTGTAGCGCTGATTTGCCCTTCCGGCTTGCTTGGTTGGCCAAAAAGGGCGTATGCGTTTTTTCCTGAATATATTCAGGAAAAAACGCATACGCCCTTTTTGGCCAAGGGCATCATTGTCAACGTTTTGCCGCTTTTCATGTGCTTTAAAGGCGAGTCGAATCTACCTCCTGAAATCTGTTTCCTGCAAATCTGCCTTGCTTTCAAATCCTCTTCGTTGCCTTCCCTCAATATATTTGTGGACGAGAGTTCTCATTTATAACTCTGCACGTTTGTGAATTGCAGTGCCCCTGAGCTCCATTTGTCTCCTCGCTTTTTTGGGAGCTGGCCGCAAAAGCGCAGGATTGCTTCAGGCCCTATTTTGGTTCTGGGGGGCAGGCTGAGCCTGTGGTTCATTCATCTTCCTGATGAGAAAATGGAGTGACCTATGCCTGTCCCAACACCTAGGGCTCGTCTCTCGTTGGTTCCGCGTCTTCCCGTTCATCCTCTGGACAAATTGCAACCTGTACAATCAGGAGGTTAAAGGTGCTGATTCTCCAAGTAGGGAGATGGTTAGTCAAGCAGCTGGAATGGTGAACCCGAGCACAAGGAGAGGAGAAATGAGGTGCATTTTAGAAACCTTTCCCGATCTCATGGCATACCATCTTCTGGGTTTCCCATGCATGTTTTGATGTAGGAAGATGCCCTTGTACCTGGAGATTTGAGACCCATGGGGTGTGTTCCCCGCAGTGTTACTTTAAAGTATCTGCATTTGCTCACCCAACCTCACCAATCCTCTCAGCCCCAAGAGTGTCCAGCCTTATGTCTCATCCAGCTGTGGGTCTAGATATGGTCAATCCAGGTTGCATCATAGACCCTGAACGGATTTTGTAAGAATTTCTCTCTCTTTCACTGTCTTTGTTTTGTGGGTTTTTTAAAGTAATTTATGTTTAGAATCGGGCTTGGCTGCTTTTCCCTGCTGTGTTGATGCCGCTTTACACCCTCTTGATTCACTTGCAGAGAGATATCGATACATAGGTTTTCAGATTCTTACTAGTCAGATATATTCTTGTGTGGTGACTAGGGTGTGTTGAGTCCAGTTCACTGAGCAGGGAATAGGCCTTGTCTATTACATATTTGGCTTATGGAGAGGTCTCTGAGCTAATTTGAAACCCTTGTTTTATGCATCACCCCACCTCACCTTTCCGGTTAAGCAGCCATAGTGTGTCTTCTAAAGGTGTGCCTCTGTTCTGTTTTGTAATTCAGTTCAAGTGTAGCGATTTTGACATTCCCTCTATAAGCGATATCTTAGGATAAGTGCCTTTTTCTGTGTGACTTATTTCACTTAGAATCATCGTACCTAAATCCACTCATCATGCTGCTAACTAGCCTTATGACATTGATTTCATGGCTGAGTGATATTGCATTGTGCCAAGTACCACCATTTCTTTATCCATTTTTCTATTTCCTGGGATATTGAAGGTGTACCGAAGCGGAGGTTCTTGTAAACAGATCAGCCGTAAAGTTTGGGGTGCCTGTGTCTTGTTGATTTTAGTTTTCCCAATTTATACGCCCATGAGTGGAAGTGCCCTATGCTCTCAACGCTGTGTTTATTACTTGTTTCAGGACACACCGTACTCATCTCCAGAGTGCCTGTTGGCAATTTACATCCCGCCCATTAGCGTAGCAAGGCTCCCATGTCTCCATGGCCTGTCCTGCTTTTCTGGTTTTTACACTTTGTTCAGCATGGCCCTTTTGACCGAGGGCAAGCGAGACTTCTTTGTAGCGCTGATTTGCCCTTCCGGCTTGCTTGGTTGGCCAAAAAGGGCGTATGCGTTTTTTCCTGAATATATTCAGGAAAAAACGCATACGCCCTTTTTGGCCAAGGGCATCATTGTCAACGTTTTGCCGCTTTTCATGTGCTTTAAAGGCGAGTCGAATCTACCTCCTGAAATCTGTTTCCTGCAAATCTGCCTTGCTTTCAAATCCTCTTCGTTGCCTTCCCTCAATATATTTGTGGACGAGAGTTCTCATTTATAATTCTGCACGTTTGTGAATTGCAGTGCCCCTGAGCTCCATTTGTCTCCTCGCTTTTTTGGGAGCTGGCCGCAAAAGCGCAGGATTGCTTCAGGCCCTATTTTGGTTCTGGGGGGCAGGCTGAGCCTGTGGTTCATTCTTCTTCCTGATGGGAAAATGGAGTGACCTATGCCTGTCCCAACACCTAGGGCTCGTCTCTCGTTGGTTCCGCGTCTTCCCGTTCATCCTCAGGACAAATTGCAACCTGTACAATCAGGAGGTTAAAGGTGCTGATTCTCCAAGTAGGGAGATGGTTAGTCAAGCGGCTGGAATGGCGAACCCGAGCACAAGGAGAGGAGAAATGAGGTGCGTTTTAGAAACCTTTCCCGATCTCATGGCATACCATCTTCTGGGTTTCCCATGCATGTTTTGATGTAGGAAGATTCCCTTGTACCTGGAGATATGAGACCCATGGGGTGTGTTCCCCGCAGTGTTACTTTAAAGTATCTGCATTTGCTCACCCAACCTCACCAACCCTCTCAGCCCCAAGAGTGTCCAGCCTTATGTCTCATCCAGCTGTGGGTCTAGATATGGTCAATCCAGGTTGCATCATAGACCCTGAACGGATTTTGTAAGAATTTCTCTCTCTTTCACTGTCTTTGTTTTGTGGGTTTTTTAAAGTAATTTATGTTTAGAATCGGGCTTGGCTGCTTTTCCCTGCTGTGTTGATGCCGCTTTACACCCTCTTGATTCACTTGCAGAGAGATATCGATACATAGGTTTTCAGATTCTTACTAGTCAGATATATTCTTGTGTGTTGACTAGGGTGTGTTGAGTCCAGTTCACTGAGCAGGGAGTAGGCCTTGTCTATTACATATTTTGCTTATGGAGCGGTGTCTGAGCTAATTTCAAACCCTTGTTTTATGCATCACCCCACCTCACCTTTCCCGTTAAGCAGCCATAGTGTGTCTTCTAAAGGTGTGACTCTGTTCTGTTTTGTAATTCAGTTCAAGTGTAGCGATTTTGACATTCCCTCTATAAGCGATATCTTAGGATAATGTCTTTTTCTGTGTGACTTATTTCACTTAGAATCATCGTACCTAAATCCACTCATCATGCTGCTAACTAGCCTTATGACATTGATTTCATGGCTGAGTGATATTCCATTGTGCCAAGTACCACCATTTCTTTATCCATTTTTCTCTTTCCTGGGATATTGAAGGTGTACCGAAGCGGAGGTTCTTGGAAACAGAGCAGCCGTAAACTTTAGGGTGCCTGTGTCTTGTTGATTTTTAGTTTTCCAAATTTATACGCCCATGAGTGGAAGTGCCCTATGCTCTCTACGCTGTGTTTATTACTTGTTTCAGGACACACCGGACTCTTCTCCAGAGTGCCTGTTGGCAATTTATATCCCGCCCATCAGCGTAGCAAGGCTCCCATGTCTCCATGGCCTGTCCTGCTTTTCTGGTATTTACACTTTGTTCAGCATGGCCCTTTTGACCGAGGGCAAGCGAGACTTCTTTGTAACGCTGATTTGCCCTTCCGGCTTGCTTGGTTGGCCAAAAAGGGCGTATGCGTTTTTTCCTGAATATATTCAGGAAAAAACGCATACGCCCTTTTTGGCCAAGGGCATCATTGTCAACGTTTTGCCGCTTTTCATGTGCTTTAAAGGCGAGTCGAATCTACCTCCTGAAATCTGTTTCCTGCAAATCTGCCTTGCTTTCAAATCCTCTTCGTTGCCTTCCCTCAATATATTTGTGGACGAGAGTTCTCATTTATAACTCTGCACGTTTGTGAATTGCAGTGCCCCTGAGCTCCATTTGTCTCCTCGCTTTTTTGGGAGCTGGCCGCAAAAGCGCAGGATTGCTTCAGGCCCTATTTTGGTTCTGGGGGGCAGGCTGAGCCTGTGGTTCATTCTTCTTCCTGATGGGAAAATGGAGTGACCTATGCCTGTCCCAACACCTAGGGCTCGTCTCTCGTTGGTTCCGCGTCTTCCCGTTCATCCTCAGGACAAATTGCAACCTGTACAATCAGGAGGTTAAAGGTGCTGATTCTCCAAGTAGGGAGATGGTTAGTCAAGCGGCTGGAATGGCGAACCCGAGCACAAGGAGAGGAGAAATGAGGTGCGTTTTAGAAACCTTTCCCGATCTCATGGCATACCATCTTCTGGGTTTCCCATGCATGTTTTGATGTAGGAAGATTCCCTTGTACCTGGAGATTTGAGACCCATGGGGTGTGTTCCACGCAGTGTTACTTTAAAGTATCTGCATTTGCTCACCCAACCTCACCAACCCTCTCAGCCCCAAGAGTGTCCAGCCTTATGTCTCATCCAGCTGTGGGTCTTGATATGGTCAATCCAGGTTGCATCATAGACCCTGAACGGATTTTGTAAGAATTTCTCTCTCTTTCACTGTCTTTGTTTTGTGGGTTTTTTAAAGTAATTTATGTTTAGAATCGGGCTTGGCTGCTTTTCCCTGCTGTGTTGATGCCGCTTTACACCCTCTTGATTCACTTGCAGAGAGATATCGATACATAGGTTTTCAGATTCTTACTAGTCAGATATATTCTTGTGTGTTGACTAGGGTGTGTTGAGTCCAGTTCACTGAGCAGGGAGTAGGCCTTGTCTATTACATATTTTGCTTATGGAGCGGTGTCTGAGCTAATTTCAAACCCTTGTTTTATGCATCACCCCACCTCACCTTTCCCGTTAAGCAGCCATAGTGTGTCTTCTAAAGGTGTGACTCTGTTCTGTTTTGTAATTCAGTTCAAGTGTAGCGATTTTGACATTCCCTCTATAAGCGATATCTTAGGATAATGTCTTTTTCTGTGTGACTTATTTCACTTAGAATCATCGTACCTAAATCCACTCATCATGCTGCTAACTAGCCTTATGACATTGATTTCATGGCTGAGTGATATTCCATTGTGCCAAGTACCACCATTTCTTTATCCATTTTTCTCTTTCCTGGGATATTGAAGGTGTACCGAAGCGGAGGTTCTTGGAAACAGAGCAGCCGTAAACTTTAGGGTGCCTGTGTCTTGTTGATTTTTAGTTTTCCAAATTTATACGCCCATGAGTGGAAGTGCCCTATGCTCTCTACGCTGTGTTTATTACTTGTTTCAGGACACACCGGACTCTTCTCCAGAGTGCCTGTTGGCAATTTATATCCCGCCCATCAGCGTAGCAAGGCTCCCATGTCTCCATGGCCTGTCCTGCTTTTCTGGTATTTACACTTTGTTCAGCATGGCCCTTTTGACCGAGGGCAAGCGAGACTTCTTTGTAACGCTGATTTGCCCTTCCGGCTTGCTTGGTTGGCCAAAAAGGGCGTATGCGTTTTTTCCTGAATATATTCAGGAAAAAACGCATACGCCCTTTTTGGCCAAGGGCATCATTGTCAACGTTTTGCCGCTTTTCATGTGCTTTAAAGGCGAGTCGAATCTACCTCCTGAAATCTGTTTCCTGCAAATCTGCCTTGCTTTCAAATCCTCTTCGTTGCCTTCCCTCAATATATTTGTGGACGAGAGTTCTCATTTATAACTCTGCACGTTTGTGAATTGCAGTGCCCCTGAGCTCCATTTGTCTCCTCGCTTTTTTGGGAGCTGGCCGCAAAAGCGCAGGATTGCTTCAGGCCCTATTTTGGTTCTGGGGGGCAGGCTGAGCCTGTGGTTCATTCTTCTTCCTGATGGGAAAATGGAGTGACCTATGCCTGTCCCAACACCTAGGGCTCGTCTCTCGTTGGTTCCGCGTCTTCCCGTTCATCCTCAGGACAAATTGCAACCTGTACAATCAGGAGGTTAAAGGTGCTGATTCTCCAAGTAGGGAGATGGTTAGTCAAGCGGCTGGAATGGCGAACCCGAGCACAAGGAGAGGAGAAATGAGGTGCGTTTTAGAAACCTTTCCCGATCTCATGGCATACCATCTTCTGGGTTTCCCATGCATGTTTTGATGTAGGAAGATTCCCTTGTACCTGGAGATTTGAGACCCATGGGGTGTGTTCCACGCAGTGTTACTTTAAAGTATCTGCATTTGCTCACCCAACCTCACCAACCCTCTCAGCCCCAAGAGTGTCCAGCCTTATGTCTCATCCAGCTGTGGGTCTTGATATGGTCAATCCAGGTTGCATCATAGACCCTGAACGGATTTTGTAAGAATTTCTCTCTCTTTCACTGTCTTTGTTTTGTGGGTTTTTTAAAGTAATTTATGTTTAGAATCGGGCTTGGCTGCTTTTCCCTGCTGTGTTGATGCCGCTTTACACCCTCTTGATTCACTTGCAGAGAGATATCGATACATAGGTTTTCAGATTCTTACTAGTCAGATATATTCTTGTGTGTTGACTAGGGTGTGTTGAGTCCAGTTCACTGAGCAGGGAGTAGGCCTTGTCTATTACATATTTTGCTTATGGAGCGGTCTCTGAGCTAATTTGAAACCCTTGTTTTATGCATCACCCCACCTCACCTTTCCCGTTAAGCAGCCATAGTGTGTCTTCTAAAGGTGTGACTCTGTTCTGTTTTGTAATTCAGTTCAAGTGTAGCGATTTTGACATTCCCTCTATAAGCGATATCTTAGGATAAGTGTCTTTTTCTGTGTGACTTATTTCACTTAGAATCATCGTATCTAAATCCACTCATCATGCTGCTAACTAGCCTTATGACATTGATTTCATGGCTGAGTGATATTCCACTGTGCCAAGTACCACCATTTCTTTATCCATTTTTCTCTTTCCTGGGATATTGAAGGTGTACCGAAGTGGAGGTTCTTGGAAACAGAGCAGCCGTAAACTTTAGGGTGCCTGTGTCTTGTTGACTTTTAGTTTTCCCAATTTATACGCCCATGAGTGGAAGTGCCCTATGCTCTCTACGCTGTGTTTATTACTTGTTTCAGGACACACCGTACTCTTCTCCAGAGTGCCTGTTGGCAATTTACATCCCGCCCATCAGCGTAGCAAGGCTCCCATGTCTCCATGGCCTGTCCTGCTTTTCTGGTTTTTACTGTTTGTTCAGCATGGCCCTTTTGACCGAGGGCAAGCGAGACTTCTTTGTAGCGCTGATTTGCCCTTCCGGCTTGCTTGGTTGGCCAAAAAGGGCGTATGCGTTTTTTCCTGAATATATTCAGGAAAAAACGCATACGCCCTTTTTGGCCAAGGGCATCATTGTCAACGTTTTGCCGCTTTTCATGTGCTTTAAAGGCGAGTCGAATCTACCTCCTGAAATCTGTTTCCTGCAAATCTGCCTTGCTTTCAAATCCTCTTCGTTGCCTTCCCTCAATATATTTGTGGACGAGAGTTCTCATTTATAACTCTGCACGTTTGTGAATTGCAGTGCCCCTGAGCTCCATTTGTCTCCTCGCTTTTTTGGGAGCTGGCCGCAAAAGCGCAGGATTGCTTCAGGCCCTATTTTGGTTCTGGGGGGCAGGCTGAGCCTGTGGTTCATTCTTCTTCCTGATGGGAAAATGGAGTGACCTATGCCTGTCCCAACACCTAGGGCTCGTCTCTCGTTGGTTCCGCGTCTTCCCGTTCATCCTCAGGACAAATTGCAACCTGTACAATCAGGAGGTTAAAGGTGCTGATTCTCCAAGTAGGGAGATGGTTAGTCAAGCAGCTGGAATGGCGAACCCGAGCACAAGGAGAGGAGAAATGAGGTGCGTTTTAGAAACCTTTCCCGATATCCTGGCATACCATCTTCTGGGTTTCCCATGCATGTTTTGATGTATGAAGATGCCCTTGTACCTGGAGATTTGAGACCCATGGGGTGTGTTCCCCGCAGTGTTACTTTAAAGTATCTGCATTTGCTCACCCAACCTCACCAACCCTCTCAGCCCCAAGAGTGTCCAGCCTTATGTCTCATCCAGCTGTGGGTCTTGATATGGTCAATCCAGGTTGCATCATAGACCCTGAACGGATTTTGTAAGAATTTCTCTCTCTTTCACTGTCTTTGTTTTGTGGGTTTTTTAAAGTAATTTATGTTTAGAATCGGGCTTGGCTGCTTTTCCCTGCTGTGTTGATGCCGCTTTACACCCTCTTGATTCACTTGCAGAGAGATATCGATACATAGGTTTTCAGATTCTTACTAGTCAGATATATTCTTGTGTGTTGACTAGGGTGTGTTGAGTCCAGTTCACTGAGCAGGGAGTAGGCCTTGTCTATTACATATTTTGCTTATGGAGCGGTGTCTGAGCTAATTTCAAACCCTTGTTTTATGCATCACCCCACCTCACCTTTCCCGTTAAGCAGCCATAGTGTGTCTTCTAAAGGTGTGACTCTGTTCTGTTTTGTAATTCAGTTCAAGTGTAGCGATTTTGACATTCCCTCTATAAGCGATATCTTAGGATAAGTGTCTTTTTCTGTGTGACTTATTTCACTTAGAATCATCGTATCTAAATCCACTCATCATGCTGCTAACTAGCCTTATGACATTGATTTCATGGCTGAGTGATATTCCACTGTGCCAAGTACCACCATTTCTTTATCCATTTTTCTCTTTCCTGGGATATTGAAGGTGTACCGAAGTGGAGGTTCTTGGAAACAGAGCAGCCGTAAACTTTAGGGTGCCTGTGTCTTGTTGACTTTTAGTTTTCCCAATTTATACGCCCATGAGTGGAAGTGCCCTATGCTCTCTACGCTGTGTTTATTACTTGTTTCAGGACACACCGTACTCTTCTCCAGAGTGCCTGTTGGCAATTTACATCCCGCCCATCAGCGTAGCAAGGCTCCCATGTCTCCATGGCCTGTCCTGCTTTTCTGGTTTTTACACTTTGTTCAGCATGGCCCTTTTGACCGAAGGCAAGCGAGACTTCTTTGTAGCGCTGATTTGCCCTTCCGGCTTGCTTGGTTGGCCAAAAAGGGCGTATGCGTTTTTTCCTGAATATATTCAGGAAAAAACGCATACGCCCTTTTTGGCCAAGGGCATCATTGTCAACGTTTTGCCGCTTTTCATGTGCTTTAAAGGCGAGTCGAATCTACCTCCTGAAATCTGTTTCCTGCAAATCTGCCTTGCTTTCAAATCCTCTTCGTTGCCTTCCCTCAATATATTTGTGGACGAGAGTTCTCATTTATAACTCTGCACGTTTGTGAATTGCAGTGCCCCTGAGCTCCATTTGTCTCCTCGCTTTTTTGGGAGCTGGCCGCAAAAGCGCAGGATTGCTTCAGGCCCTATTTTGGTTCTGGGGGGCAGGCTGAGCCTGTGGTTCATTCTTCTTCCTGATGAGAAAATGGAGTGACCTATGCCTGTCCCAACACCTAGGGCTCGTCTCTCGTTGGTTCCGCGTCTTCCCGTTCATCCTCTGGACAAATTGCAACCTGTACAATCAGGAGGTTAAAGGTGCTGATTCTCCAAGTAGGGAGATGGTTAGTCAAGCAGCTGGAATGGTGAACCCTAGCACAAGGAGAGGAGAAATGAGGTGCAGTTTAGAAACCTTTCCCGATCTCATGGCATACCATCTTCTGGGTTTCCCATGCATGTTTTGATGTAGGAAGATGCCCTTGTACCTGGAGATTTGAGACCCATGGGGTGTGTTCCCCGCAGTGTTACTTTAAAGTATCTGCATTTGCTCACCCAACCTCACCAATCCTCTCAGCCCCAAGAGTGTCCAGCCTTATGTCTCATCCAGCTGTGGGTCTAGATATGGTCAATCCAGGTTGCATCATAGACCCTGAACGGATTTTGTAAGAATTTCTCTCTCTTTCACTGTCTTTGTTTTGTGGGTTTTTTAAAGTAATTTATGTTTAGAATCGGGCTTGGCTGCTTTTCCCTGCTGTGTTGATGCCGCTTTACACCCTCTTGATTCACTTGCAGAGAGATATCGATACATAGGTTTTCAGATTCTTACTAGTCAGATATATTCTTGTGTGGTGACTAGGGTGTGTTGAGTCCAGTTCACTGAGCAGGGAATAGGCCTTGTCTATTACATATTTGGCTTATGGAGAGGTCTCTGAGCTAATTTGAAACCCTTGTTTTATGCATCACCCCACCTCACCTTTCCGGTTAAGCAGCCATAGTGTGTCTTCTAAAGGTGTGCCTCTGTTCTGTTTTGTAATTCAGTTCAAGTGTAGCGATTTTGACATTCCCTCTATAAGCGATATCTTAGGATAAGTGCCTTTTTCTGTGTGACTTATTTCACTTAGAATCATTGTACCTAAATCCACTCATCATGCTGCTAACTAGCCTTATGACATTGATTTCATGGCTGAGTGATATTGCATTGTGCCAAGTACCACCATTTCTTTATCCATTTTTCTATTTCCTGGGATATTGAAGGTGTACCGAAGCGGAGGTTCTTGTAAACAGATCAGCCGTAAAGTTTGGGGTGCCTGTGTCTTGTTGATTTTAGTTTTCCCAATTTATACGCCCATGAGTGGAAGTGCCCTATGCTCTCAACGCTGTGTTTATTACTTGTTTCAGGACACACCGTACTCATCTCCAGAGTGCCTGTTGGCAATTTACATCCCGCCCATTAGCGTAGCAAGGCTCCCATGTCTCCATGGCCTGTCCTGCTTTTCTGGTTTTTACACTTTGTTCAGCATGGCCCTTTTGACCGAGGGCAAGCGAGACTTCTTTGTAGCGCTGATTTGCCCTTCCGGCTTGCTTGGTTGGCCAAAAAGGGCGTATGCGTCTTTCCTGAATATATTCAGGAAAAAACGCATACGCCCTTTTTGGCCAAGGGCATCATTGTCAACGTTTTGCCGCTTTTCATGTGCTTTAAAGGCGAGTCGAATCTACCTCCTGAAATCTGTTTCCTGCAAATCTGCCTTGCTTTCAAATCCTCTTCGTTGCCTTCCCTCAATATATTTGTGGACGAGAGTTCTCATTTATAACTCTGCACGTTTGTGAATTGCAGTGCCCCTGAGCTCCATTTGTCTCCTCGCTTTTTTGGGAGCTGGCCGCAAAAGCGCAGGATTGCTTCAGGCCCTATTTTGGTTCTGGGGGGCAGGCTGAGCCTGTGGTTCATTCTTCTTCCTGATGGGAAAATGGAGTGACCTATGCCTGTCCCAACACCTAGGGCTCGTCTCTCGTTGGTTCCGCGTCTTCCCGTTCATCCTCAGGACAAATTGCAACCTGTACAATCAGGAGGTTAAAGGTGCTGATTCTCCAAGTAGGGAGATGGTTAGTCAAGCGGCTGGAATGGCGAACCCGAGCACAAGGAGAGGAGAAATGAGGTGCGTTTTAGAAACCTTTCCCGATCTCATGGCATACCATCTTCTGGGTTTCCCATGCATGTTTTGATGTAGGAAGATTCCCTTGTACCTGGAGATTTGAGACCCATGGGGTGTGTTCCACGCAGTGTTACTTTAAAGTATCTGCATTTGCTCACCCAACCTCACCAACCCTCTCAGCCCCAAGAGTGTCCAGCCTTATGTCTCATCCAGCTGTGGGTCTTGATATGGTCAATCCAGGTTGCATCATAGACCCTGAACGGATTTTGTAAGAATTTCTCTCTCTTTCACTGTCTTTGTTTTGTGGGTTTTTTAAAGTAATTTATGTTTAGAATCGGGCTTGGCTGCTTTTCCCTGCTGTGTTGATGCCGCTTTACACCCTCTTGATTCACTTGCAGAGAGATATCGATACATAGGTTTTCAGATTCTTACTAGTCAGATATATTCTTGTGTGTTGACTAGGGTGTGTTGAGTCCAGTTCACTGAGCAGGGAGTAGGCCTTGTCTATTACATATTTTGCTTATGGAGCGGTCTCTGAGCTAATTTGAAACCCTTGTTTTATGCATCACCCCACCTCACCTTTCCCGTTAAGCAGCCATAGTGTGTCTTCTAAAGGTGTGACTCTGTTCTGTTTTGTAATTCAGTTCAAGTGTAGCGATTTTGACATTCCCTCTATAAGCGATATCTTAGGATAAGTGTCTTTTTCTGTGTGACTTATTTCACTTAGAATCATCGTATCTAAATCCACTCATCATGCTGCTAACTAGCCTTATGACATTGATTTCATGGCTGAGTGATATTCCACTGTGCCAAGTACCACCATTTCTTTATCCATTTTTCTCTTTCCTGGGATATTGAAGGTGTACCGAAGTGGAGGTTCTTGGAAACAGAGCAGCCGTAAACTTTAGGGTGCCTGTGTCTTGTTGACTTTTAGTTTTCCCAATTTATACGCCCATGAGTGGAAGTGCCCTATGCTCTCTACGCTGTGTTTATTACTTATTTCAGGACACACCGTACTCTTCTCCAGAGTGCCTGTTGGCAATTTACATCCCGCCCATCAGCGTAGCAAGGCTCCCATGTCTCCATGGCCTGTCCTGCTTTTCTGGTTTTTACTGTTTGTTCAGCATGGCCCTTTTGACCGAGGGCAAGCGAGACTTCTTTGTAGCGCTGATTTGCCCTTCCGGCTTGCTTGGTTGGCCAAAAAGGGCGTATGCGTTTTTTCCTGAATATATTCAGGAAAAAACGCATACGCCCTTTTTGGCCAAGGGCATCATTGTCAACGTTTTGCCGCTTTTCATGTGCTTTAAAGGCGAGTCGAATCTACCTCCTGAAATCTGTTTCCTGCAAATCTGCCTTGCTTTCAAATCCTCTTCGTTGCCTTCCCTCAATATATTTGTGGACGAGAGTTCTCATTTATAACTCTGCACGTTTGTGAATTGCAGTGCCCCTGAGCTCCATTTGTCTCCTCGCTTTTTTGGGAGCTGGCCGCAAAAGCGCAGGATTGCTTCAGGCCCTATTTTGGTTCTGGGGGGCAGGCTGAGCCTGTGGTTCATTCTTCTTCCTGATGGGAAAATGGAGTGACCTATGCCTGTCCCAACACCTAGGGCTCGTCTCTCGTTGGTTCCGCGTCTTCCCGTTCATCCTCAGGACAAATTGCAACCTGTACAATCAGGAGGTTAAAGGTGCTGATTCTCCAAGTAGGGAGATGGTTAGTCAAGCAGCTGGAATGGCAAACCCGAGCACAAGGAGAGGAGAAATGAGGTGCGTTTTAGAAACCTTTCCCGATATCCTGGCATACCATCTTCTGGGTTTCCCATGCATGTTTTGATGTATGAAGATTCCCTTGTACCTGGAGATTTGAGACCCATGGGGTGGGTACCCCGCGGTATTACTTTAAAGTATCTGCATTTGCTCACCCAACCTCACCAATCCTCTCAGCCCCAAGAGTGTCCAGCCTTATGTCTCATCCAGCTGTGGGTCTAGATATGGTCAATCCAGGTTGCATCAGAGACCCTGAACGGATTTTGTAAGAATTTCTCTCTCTTTCACTGTCTTTGCTTTGTGGGTTTTTTAAAGTAATGTATGTTTAGAATGGGGTTTGGCTGCTTTTCCCTGCTGTGTTTATGCCGCTTTACACCCTCTTGATTCACTTGCAGAGAGATATCGATACATAGGTTTTCAGATTCATACTAGTCAGATATATTCTTGTGCGGTGACTAGGGGGTGTTGAGTCCAGTTCACTGAGCAGGGAGTAGGCCTTGTCTATTACATATTTGGCTTATGGAGCGGTGTCTGAGCTAATTTCAAACCCTTGTTTTATGCATCACCCCACCTCACCTTTCCCGTTAAGCAGCCATAGTGTGTCTTCTAAAGGTGTGACTCTGTTCTGTTTTGTAATTCAGTTCAAGTGTAGCGATTTTGACATTCCCTCTATAAGCGATATCTTAGGATAAGTGTCTTTTTCTGTGTGACTTATTTCACTTAGAATCATCGTACCTAAGTCCACTCATCATGCTGCTAACTAGCCTTATGACATTGATTTCATGGCTGAGTGATATTCCATTGTGCTATGTACCACCATTTCTTTATCCATTTTTCTCTTTCCTGGGATATTGAAGGTGTACCGAAGTGGAGGTTCTTGGAAACAGAGCAGCCGTAAACTTTAGGGTGCCTGTGTCTTGTTGATTTTTAGTTTTCCCAATTTATACGCCCTTGAGTGGAAGTGCCCTATGCTCTCTACGCTGTGTTTATTACTTGTTTCAGGACACACCGTACTCTTCTCCAGAGTGCCTGTTGGCAATTTACATCCCGCCCATCAGCGTAGCAAGGCTCCCATGTCTCCATGGCCTGTCCTGCTTTTCTGGTTTTTACACTTTGTTCAGCATGGCCCTTTTGACCGAGGGCAAGCGAGACTTCTTTGTAGCGCTGATTTGCCCTTCCGGCTTGCTTGGTTGGCCAAAAAGGGCGTATGCGTTTTTTCCTGAATATATTCAGGAAAAAACGCATACGCCCTTTTTGGCCAAGGGCATCATTGTCAACGTTTTGCCGCTTTTCATGTGCTTTAAAGGCGAGTCGAATCTACCTCCTGAAATCTGTTTCCTGCAAATCTGCCTTGCTTTCAAATCCTCTTCGTTGCCTTCCCTCAATATATTTGTGGACGAGAGTTCTCATTTATAACTCTGCACGTTTGTGAATTGCAGTGCCCCTGAGCTCCATTTGTCTCCTCGCTTTTTTGGGAGCTGGCCGCAAAAGCGCAGGATTGCTTCAGGCCCTATTTTGGTTCTGGGGGGCAGGCTGAGCCTGTGGTTCATTCTTCTTCCTGATGGGAAAATGGAGTGACCTATGCCTGTCCCAACACCTAGGGCTCGTCTCTCGTTGGTTCCGCGTCTTCCCGTTCATCCTCAGGACAAATTGCAACCTGTACAATCAGGAGGTTAAAGGTGCTGATTCTCCAAGTAGGGAAATGGTTAGTCAAGCGGCTGGAATGGCGAACCCGAGCACAAGGAGAGGAGAAATGAGGTGCGTTTTAGAAACCTTTCCCGATCTCATGGCATACCATCTTCTGGGTTTCCCATGCATGTTTTGATGTAGGAAGATTCCCTTGTACCTGGAGATTTGAGACCCATGGGGTGTGTTCCCCGCAGTGTTACTTTAAAGTATCTGCATTTGCTCACCCAACCTCACCAACCCTCTCAGCCCCAAGAGTGTCCAGCCTTATGTCTCATCCAGCTGTGGGTCTTGATATGGTCAATCCAGGTTGCATCATAGACCCTGAACGGATTTTGTAAGAATTTCTCTCTCTTTCACTGTCTTTGTTTTGTGGGTTTTTTAAAGTAATTTATGTTTAGAATCGGGCTTGGCTGCTTTTCCCTGCTGTATTGATGCCGCTTTACACCCTCTTGATTCACTTGCAGAGAGATATCGATACATAGGTTTTCAGATTCTTACTAGTCAGATATATTCTTGTGTGTTGACTAGGGTGTGTTGAGTCCAGTTCACTGAGCAGGGAGTAGGCCTTGTCTATTACATATTTTGCTTATGGAGCGGTGTCTGAGCTAATTTCAAACCCTTGTTTTATGCATCACCCCACCTCACCTTTCCCGTTAAGCAGCCATAGTGTGTCTTCTAAAGGTGTGACTCTGTTCTGTTTTGTAATTCAGTTCAAGTGTAGCGATTTTGACATTCCCTCTATAAGCGATATCTTAGGATAAGTGTCTTTTTCTGTGTGACTTATTTCACTTAGAATCATCGTATCTAAATCCACTCATCATGCTGCTAACTAGCCTTATGACATTGATTTCATGGCTGAGTGATATTCCACTGTGCCAAGTACCACCATTTCTTTATCCATTTTTCTCTTTCCTGGGATATTGAAGGTGTACCGAAGTGGAGGTTCTTGGAAACAGAGCAGCCGTAAACTTTAGGGTGCCTGTGTCTTGTTGACTTTTAGTTTTCCCAATTTATACGCCCATGAGTGGAAGTGCCCTATGCTCTCTACGCTGTGTTTATTACTTCTTTCAGGACACACCGTACTCTTCTCCAGAGTGCCTGTTGGCAATTTACATCCCGCCCATCAGCGTAGCAAGGCTCCCATGTCTCCATGGCCTGTCCTGCTTTTCTGGTTTTTACACTTTGTTCAGCATGGCCCTTTTGACCGAAGGCAAGCGAGACTTCTTTGTAGCGCTGATTTGCCCTTCCGGCTTGCTTGGTTGGCCAAAAAGGGCGTATGCGTTTTTTCCTGAATATATTCAGGAAAAAACGCATACGCCCTTTTTGGCCAAGGGCATCATTGTCAACGTTTTGCCGCTTTTCATGTGCTTTAAAGGCGAGTCGAATCTACCTCCTGAAATCTGTTTCCTGCAAATCTGCCTTGCTTTCAAATCCTCTTCGTTGCCTTCCCTCAATATATTTGTGGACGAGAGTTCTCATTTATAACTCTGCACGTTTGTGAATTGCAGTGCCCCTGAGCTCCATTTGTCTCCTCGCTTTTTTGGGAGCTGGCCGCAAAAGCGCAGGATTGCTTCAGGCCCTATTTTGGTTCTGGGGGGCAGGCTGAGCCTGTGGTTCATTCTTCTTCCTGATGAGAAAATGGAGTGACCTATGCCTGTCCCAACACCTAGGGCTCGTCTCTCGTTGGTTCCGCGTCTTCCCGTTCATCCTCTGGACAAATTGCAACCTGTACAATCAGGAGGTTAAAGGTGCTGATTCTCCAAGTAGGGAGATGGTTAGTCAAGCAGCTGGAATGGTGAACCCTAGCACAAGGAGAGGAGAAATGAGGTGCAGTTTAGAAACCTTTCCCGATCTCATGGCATACCATCTTCTGGGTTTCCCATGCATGTTTTGATGTAGGAAGATGCCCTTGTACCTGGAGATTTGAGACCCATGGGGTGTGTTCCCCGCAGTGTTACTTTAAAGTATCTGCATTTGCTCACCCAACCTCACCAATCCTCTCAGCCCCAAGAGTGTCCAGCCTTATGTCTCATCCAGCTGTGGGTCTAGATATGGTCAATCCAGGTTGCATCATAGACCCTGAACGGATTTTGTAAGAATTTCTCTCTCTTTCACTGTCTTTGTTTTGTGGGTTTTTTAAAGTAATTTATGTTTAGAATCGGGCTTGGCTGCTTTTCCCTGCTGTGTTGATGCCGCTTTACACCCTCTTGATTCACTTGCAGAGAGATATCGATACATAGGTTTTCAGATTCTTACTAGTCAGATATATTCTTGTGTGGTGACTAGGGTGTGTTGAGTCCAGTTCACTGAGCAGGGAATAGGCCTTGTCTATTACATATTTGGCTTATGGAGAGGTCTCTGAGCTAATTTGAAACCCTTGTTTTATGCATCACCCCACCTCACCTTTCCGGTTAAGCAGCCATAGTGTGTCTTCTAAAGGTGTGCCTCTGTTCTGTTTTGTAATTCAGTTCAAGTGTAGCGATTTTGACATTCCCTCTATAAGCGATATCTTAGGATAAGTGCCTTTTTCTGTGTGACTTATTTCACTTAGAATCATCGTACCTAAATCCACTCATCATGCTGCTAACTAGCCTTATGACATTGATTTCATGGCTGAGTGATATTGCATTGTGCCAAGTACCACCATTTCTTTATCCATTTTTCTATTTCCTGGGATATTGAAGGTGTACCGAAGCGGAGGTTCTTGTAAACAGATCAGCCGTAAAGTTTGGGGTGCCTGTGTCTTGTTGATTTTAGTTTTCCCAATTTATACGCCCATGAGTGGAAGTGCCCTATGCTCTCAACGCTGTGTTTATTACTTGTTTCAGGACACACCGTACTCATCTCCAGAGTGCCTGTTGGCAATTTACATCCCGCCCATTAGCGTAGCAAGGCTCCCATGTCTCCATGGCCTGTCCTGCTTTTCTGGTTTTTACACTTTGTTCAGCATGGCCCTTTTGACCGAGGGCAAGCGAGACTTCTTTGTAGCGCTGATTTGCCCTTCCGGCTTGCTTGGTTGGCCAAAAAGGGCGTATGCGTTTTTCCTGAATATATTCAGGAAAAAACGCATACGCCCTTTTTGGCCAAGGGCATCATTGTCAACGTTTTGCCGCTTTTCATGTGCTTTAAAGGCGAGTCGAATCTACCTCCTGAAATCTGTTTCCTGCAAATCTGCCTTGCTTTCAAATCCTCTTCGTTGCCTTCCCTCAATATATTTGTGGACGAGAGTTCTCATTTATAACTCTGCACGTTTGTGAATTGCAGTGCCCCTGAGCTCCATTTGTCTCCTCGCTTTTTTGGGAGCTGGCCGCAAAAGCGCAGGATTGCTTCAGGCCCTATTTTGGTTCTGGGGGGCAGGCTGAGCCTGTGGTTCATTCTTCTTCCTGATGGGAAAATGGAGTGACCTATGCCTGTCCCAACACCTAGGGCTCGTCTCTCGTTGGTTCCGCGTCTTCCCGTTCATCCTCAGGACAAATTGTAACCTGTACAATCAGGAGGTTAAAGGTGCTGATTCTCCAAGTAGGGAGATGGTTAGTCAAGCGGCTGGAATGGCGAACCCGAGCACAAGGAGAGGAGAAATGAGGTGCGTTTTAGAAACCTTTCCCGATCTCATGGCATACCATCTTCTGGGTTTCCCATGCATGTTTTGATGTAGGAAGATTCCCTTGTACCTGGAGATTTGAGACCCATGGGGTGTGTTCCACGCAGTGTTACTTTAAAGTATCTGCATTTGCTCACCCAACCTCACCAACCCTCTCAGCCCCAAGAGTGTCCAGCCTTATGTCTCATCCAGCTGTGGGTCTTGATATGGTCAATCCAGGTTGCATCATAGACCCTGAACGGATTTTGTAAGAATTTCTCTCTCTTTCACTGTCTTTGTTTTGTGGGTTTTTTAAAGTAATTTATGTTTAGAATCGGGCTTGGCTGCTTTTCCCTGCTGTGTTGATGCCGCTTTACACCCTCTTGATTCACTTGCAGAGAGATATCGATACATAGGTTTTCAGATTCTTACTAGTCAGATATATTCTTGTGTGTTGACTAGGGTGTGTTGAGTCCAGTTCACTAAGCAGGGAGTAGGCCTTGTCTATTACATATTTTGCTTATGGAGCGGTCTCTGAGCTAATTTGAAACCCTTGTTTTATGCATCACCCCACCTCACCTTTCCCGTTAAGCAGCCATAGTGTGTCTTCTAAAGGTGTGACTCTGTTCTGTTTTGTAATTCAGTTCAAGTGTAGCGATTTTGACATTCCCTCTATAAGCGATATCTTAGGATAAGTGTCTTTTTCTGTGTGACTTATTTCACTTAGAATCATCGTATCTAAATCCACTCATCATGCTGCTAACTAGCCTTATGACATTGATTTCATGGCTGAGTGATATTCCACTGTGCCAAGTACCACCATTTCTTTATCCATTTTTCTCTTTCCTGGGATATTGAAGGTGTACCGAAGTGGAGGTTCTTGGAAACAGAGCAGCCGTAAACTTTAGGGTGCCTGTGTCTTGTTGACTTTTAGTTTTCCCAATTTATACGCCCATGAGTGGAAGTGCCCTATGCTCTCTACGCTGTGTTTATTACTTGTTTCAGGACACACCGTACTCTTCTCCAGAGTGCCTGTTGGCAATTTACATCCCGCCCATCAGCGTAGCAAGGCTCCCATGTCTCCATGGCCTGTCCTGCTTTTCTGGTTTTTACACTTTGTTCAGCATGGCCCTTTTGACCGAAGGCAAGCGAGACTTCTTTGTAGCGCTGATTTGCCCTTCCGGCTTGCTTGGTTGGCCAAAAAGGGCGTATGCGTTTTTTCCTGAATATATTCAGGAAAAAACGCATACGCCCTTTTTGGCCAAGGGCATCATTGTCAACGTTTTGCCGCTTTTCATGTGCTTTAAAGGCGAGTCGAATCTACCTCCTGAAATCTGTTTCCTGCAAATCTGCCTTGCTTTCAAATCCTCTTCGTTGCCTTCCCTCAATATATTTGTGGACGAGAGTTCTCATTTATAACTCTGCACGTTTGTGAATTGCAGTGCCCCTGAGCTCCATTTGTCTCCTCGCTTTTTTGGGAGCTGGCCGCAAAAGCGCAGGATTGCTTCAGGCCCTATTTTGGTTCTGGGGGGCAGGCTGAGCCTGTGGTTCATTCTTCTTCCTGATGAGAAAATGGAGTGACCTATGCCTGTCCCAACACCTAGGGCTCGTCTCTCGTTGGTTCCGCGTCTTCCCGTTCATCCTCTGGACAAATTGCAACCTGTACAATCAGGAGGTTAAAGGTGCTGATTCTCCAAGTAGGGAGATGGTTAGTCAAGCAGCTGGAATGGTGAACCCTAGCACAAGGCGAGGAGAAATGAGGTGCAGTTTAGAAACCTTTCCCGATCTCATGGCATACCATCTTCTGGGTTTCCCATGCATGTTTTGATGTAGGAAGATGCCCTTGTACCTGGAGATTTGAGACCCATGGGGTGTGTTCCCCGCAGTGTTACTTTAAAGTATCTGCATTTGCTCACCCAACCTCACCAATCCTCTCAGCCCCAAGAGTGTCCAGCCTTATGTCTCATCCAGCTGTGGGTCTAGATATGGTCAATCCAGGTTGCATCATAGACCCTGAACGGATTTTGTAAGAATTTCTCTCTCTTTCACTGTCTTTGTTTTGTGGGTTTTTTAAAGTAATTTATGTTTAGAATCGGGCTTGGCTGCTTTTCCCTGCTGTGTTGATGCCGCTTTACACCCTCTTGATTCACTTGCAGAGAGATATCGATACATAGGTTTTCAGATTCTTACTAGTCAGATATATTCTTGTGTGGTGACTAGGGTGTGTTGAGTCCAGTTCACTGAGCAGGGAATAGGCCTTGTCTATTACATATTTGGCTTATGGAGAGGTCTCTGAGCTAATTTGAAACCCTTGTTTTATGCATCACCCCACCTCACCTTTCCGGTTAAGCAGCCATAGTGTGTCTTCTAAAGGTGTGCCTCTGTTCTGTTTTGTAATTCAGTTCAAGTGTAGCGATTTTGACATTCCCTCTATAAGCGATATCTTAGGATAAGTGCCTTTTTCTGTGTGACTTATTTCACTTAGAATCATCGTACCTAAATCCACTCATCATGCTGCTAACTAGCCTTATGACATTGATTTCATGGCTGAGTGATATTGCATTGTGCCAAGTACCACCATTTCTTTATCCATTTTTCTATTTCCTGGGATATTGAAGGTGTACCGAAGCGGAGGTTCTTGTAAACAGATCAGCCGTAAAGTTTGGGGTGCCTGTGTCTTGTTGATTTTAGTTTTCCCAATTTATACGCCCATGAGTGGAAGTGCCCTATGCTCTCAACGCTGTGTTTATTACTTGTTTCAGGACACACCGTACTCATCTCCAGAGTGCCTGTTGGCAATTTACATCCCGCCCATTAGCGTAGCAAGGCTCCCATGTCTCCATGGCCTGTCCTGCTTTTCTGGTTTTTACACTTTGTTCAGCATGGCCCTTTTGACCGAGGGCAAGCGAGACTTCTTTGTAGCGCTGATTTGCCCTTCCGGCTTGCTTGGTTGGCCAAAAAGGGCGTATGCGTTTTTCCTGAATATATTCAGGAAAAAACGCATACGCCCTTTTTGGCCAAGGGCATCATTGTCAACGTTTTGCCGCTTTTCATGTGCTTTAAAGGCGAGTCGAATCTACCTCCTGAAATCTGTTTCCTGCAAATCTGCCTTGCTTTCAAATCCTCTTCGTTGCCTTCCCTCAATATATTTGTGGACGAGAGTTCTCATTTATAACTCTGCACGTTTGTGAATTGCAGTGCCCCTGAGCTCCATTTGTCTCCTCGCTTTTTTGGGAGCTGGCCGCAAAAGCGCAGGATTGCTTCAGGCCCTATTTTGGTTCTGGGGGGCAGGCTGAGCCTGTGGTTCATTCTTCTTCCTGATGGGAAAATGGAGTGACCTATGCCTGTCCCAACACCTAGGGCTCGTCTCTCGTTGGTTCCGCGTCTTCCCGTTCATCCTCAGGACAAATTGCAACCTGTACAATCAGGAGGTTAAAGGTGCTGATTCTCCAAGTAGGGAGATGGTTAGTCAAGCGGCTGGAATGGCGAACCCGAGCACAAGGAGAGGAGAAATGAGGTGCGTTTTAGAAACCTTTCCCGATCTCATGGCATACCATCTTCTGGGTTTCCCATGCATGTTTTGATGTAGGAAGATTCCCTTGTACCTGGAGATTTGAGACCCATGGGGTGTGTTCCACGCAGTGTTACTTTAAAGTATCTGCATTTGCTCACCCAACCTCACCAACCCTCTCAGCCCCAAGAGTGTCCAGCCTTATGTCTCATCCAGCTGTGGGTCTTGATATGGTCAATCCAGGTTGCATCATAGACCCTGAACGGATTTTGTAAGAATTTCTCTCTCTTTCACTGTCTTTGTTTTGTGGGTTTTTTAAAGTAATTTATGTTTAGAATCGGGCTTGGCTGCTTTTCCCTGCTGTGTTGATGCCGCTTTACACCCTCTTGATTCACTTGCAGAGAGATATCGATACATAGGTTTTCAGATTCTTACTAGTCAGATATATTCTTGTGTGTTGACTAGGGTGTGTTGAGTCCAGTTCACTGAGCAGGGAGTAGGCCTTGTCTATTACATATTTTGCTTATGGAGCGGTCTCTGAGCTAATTTGAAACCCTTGTTTTATGCATCACCCCACCTCACCTTTCCCGTTAAGCAGCCATAGTGTGTCTTCTAAAGGTGTGACTCTGTTCTGTTTTGTAATTCAGTTCAAGTGTAGCGATTTTGACATTCCCTCTATAAGCGATATCTTAGGATAAGTGTCTTTTTCTGTGTGACTTATTTCACTTAGAATCATCGTATCTAAATCCACTCATCATGCTGCTAACTAGCCTTATGACATTGATTTCATGGCTGAGTGATATTCCACTGTGCCAAGTACCACCATTTCTTTATCCATTTTTCTCTTTCCTGGGATATTGAAGGTGTACCGAAGTGGAGGTTCTTGGAAACAGAGCAGCCGTAAACTTTAGGGTGCCTGTTTCTTGTTGACTTTTAGTTTTCCCAATTTATACGCCCATGAGTGGAAGTGCCCTATGCTCTCTACGCTGTGTTTATTACTTGTTTCAGGACACACCGTACTCTTCTCCAGAGTGCCTGTTGGCAATTTACATCCCGCCCATCAGCGTAGCAAGGCTCCCATGTCTCCATGGCCTGTCCTGCTTTTCTGGTTTTTACTGTTTGTTCAGCATGGCCCTTTTGACCGAGGGCAAGCGAGACTTCTTTGTAGCGCTGATTTGCCCTTCCGGCTTGCTTGGTTGGCCAAAAAGGGCGTATGCGTTTTTTCCTGAATATATTCAGGAAAAAACGCATACGCCCTTTTTGGCCAAGGGCATCATTGTCAACGTTTTGCCGCTTTTCATGTGCTTTAAAGGCGAGTCGAATCTACCTCCTGAAATCTGTTTCCTGCAAATCTGCCTTGCTTTCAAATCCTCTTCGTTGCCTTCCCTCAATATATTTGTGGACGAGAGTTCTCATTTATAACTCTGCACGTTTGTGAATTGCAGTGCCCCTGAGCTCCATTTGTCTCCTCGCTTTTTTGGGAGCTGGCCGCAAAAGCGCAGGATTGCTTCAGGCCCTATTTTGGTTCTGGGGGGCAGGCTGAGCCTGTGGTTCATTCTTCTTCCTGATGGGAAAATGGAGTGACCTATGCCTGTCCCAACACCTAGGGCTCGTCTCTCGTTGGTTCCGCGTCTTCCCGTTCATCCTCAGGACAAATTGCAACCTGTACAATCAGGAGGTTAAAGGTGCTGATTCTCCAAGTAGGGAGATGGTTAGTCAAGCAGCTGGAATGGCAAACCCGAGCACAAGGAGAGGAGAAATGAGGTGCGTTTTAGAAACCTTTCCCGATATCCTGGCATACCATCTTCTGGGTTTCCCATGCATGTTTTGATGTATGAAGATTCCCTTGTACCTGGAGATTTGAGACCCATGGGGTGGGTACCCCGCGGTATTACTTTAAAGTATCTGCATTTGCTCACCCAACCTCACCAATCCTCTCAGCCCCAAGAGTGTCCAGCCTTATGTCTCATCCAGCTGTGGGTCTAGATATGGTCAATCCAGGTTGCATCAGAGACCCTGAACGGATTTTGTAAGAATTTCTCTCTCTTTCACTGTCTTTGCTTTGTGGGTTTTTTAAAGTAATGTATGTTTAGAATGGGGTTTGGCTGCTTTTCCCTGCTGTGTTTATGCCGCTTTACACCCTCTTGATTCACTTGCAGAGAGATATCGATACATAGGTTTTCAGATTCATACTAGTCAGATATATTCTTGTGCGGTGACTAGGGGGTGTTGAGTCCAGTTCACTGAGCAGGGAGTAGGCCTTGTCTATTACATATTTGGCTTATGGAGCGGTGTCTGAGCTAATTTCAAACCCTTGTTTTATGCATCACCCCACCTCACCTTTCCCGTTAAGCAGCCATAGTGTGTCTTCTAAAGGTGTGACTCTGTTCTGTTTTGTAATTCAGTTCAAGTGTAGCGATTTTGACATTCCCTCTATAAGCGATATCTTAGGATAAGTGTCTTTTTCTGTGTGACTTATTTCACTTAGAATCATCGTACCTAAGTCCACTCATCATGCTGCTAACTAGCCTTATGACATTGATTTCATGGCTGAGTGATATTCCATTGTGCTATGTACCACCATTTCTTTATCCATTTTTCTCTTTCCTGGGATATTGAAGGTGTACTGAAGTGGAGGTTCTTGGAAACAGAGCAGCCGTAAACTTTAGGGTGCCTGTGTCTTGTTGATTTTTAGTTTTCCCAATTTATACGCCCTTGAGTGGAAGTGCCCTATGCTCTCTACGCTGTGTTTATTACTTGTTTCAGGACACACCGTACTCTTCTCCAGAGTGCCTGTTGGCAATTTACATCCCGCCCATCAGCGTAGCAAGGCTCCCATGTCTCCATGGCCTGTCCTGCTTTTCTGGTTTTTACTGTTTGTTCAGCATGGCCCTTTTGACCGAGGGCAAGCGAGACTTCTTTGTAGCGCTGATTTGCCCTTCCGGCTTGCTTGGTTGGCCAAAAAGGGCGTATGCGTTTTTTCCTGAATATATTCAGGAAAAAACGCATACGCCCTTTTTGGCCAAGGGCATCATTGTCAACGTTTTGCCGCTTTTCATGTGCTTTAAAGGCGAGTCGAATCTACCTCCTGAAATCTGTTTCCTGCAAATCTGCCTTGCTTTCAAATCCTCTTCGTTGCCTTCCCTCAATATATTTGTGGACGAGAGTTCTCATTTATAACTCTGCACGTTTGTGAATTGCAGTGCCCCTGAGCTCCATTTGTCTCCTCGCTTTTTTGGGAGCTGGCCGCAAAAGCGCAGGATTGCTTCAGGCCCTATTTTGGTTCTGGGGGGCAGGCTGAGCCTGTGGTTCATTCTTCTTCCTGATGGGAAAATGGAGTGACCTATGCCTGTCCCAACACCTAGGGCTCGTCTCTCGTTGGTTCCGCGTCTTCCCGTTCATCCTCAGGACAAATTGCAACCTGTACAATCAGGAGGTTAAAGGTGCTGATTCTCCAAGTAGGGAGATGGTTAGTCAAGCAGCTGGAATGGCAAACCCGAGCACAAGGAGAGGAGAAATGAGGTGCGTTTTAGAAACCTTTCCCGATATCCTGGCATACCATCTTCTGGGTTTCCCATGCATGTTTTGATGTATGAAGATTCCCTTGTACCTGGAGATTTGAGACCCATGGGGTGTGTTCCCCGCAGTGTTACTTTAAAGTATCTGCATTTGCTCACCCAACCTCACCAACCCTCTCAGCCCCAAGAGTGTCCAGCCTTATGTCTCATCCAGCTGTGGGTCTTGATATGGTCAATCCAGGTTGCATCATAGACCCTGAACGGATTTTGTAAGAATTTCTCTCTCTTTCACTGTCTTTGTTTTGTGGGTTTTTTAAAGTAATTTATGTTTAGAATCGGGCTTGGCTGCTTTTCCCTGCTGTATTGATGCCGCTTTACACCCTCTTGATTCACTTGCAGAGAGATATCGATACATAGGTTTTCAGATTCTTACTAGTCAGATATATTCTTGTGTGTTGACTAGGGTGTGTTGAGTCCAGTTCACTGAGCAGGGAGTAGGCCTTGTCTATTACATATTTTGCTTATGGAGCGGTGTCTGAGCTAATTTCAAACCCTTGTTTTATGCATCACCCCACCTCACCTTTCCCGTTAAGCAGCCATAGTGTGTCTTCTAAAGGTGTGACTCTGTTCTGTTTTGTAATTCAGTTCAAGTGTAGCGATTTTGACATTCCCTCTATAAGCGATATCTTAGGATAAGTGTCTTTTTCTGTGTGACTTATTTCACTTAGAATCATCGTATCTAAATCCACTCATCATGCTGCTAACTAGCCTTATGACATTGATTTCATGGCTGAGTGATATTCCACTGTGCCAAGTACCACCATTTCTTTATCCATTTTTCTCTTTCCTGGGATATTGAAGGTGTACCGAAGTGGAGGTTCTTGGAAACAGAGCAGCCGTAAACTTTAGGGTGCCTGTGTCTTGTTGACTTTTAGTTTTCCCAATTTATACGCCCATGAGTGGAAGTGCCCTATGCTCTCTACGCTGTGTTTATTACTTGTTTCAGGACACACCGTACTCTTCTCCAGAGTGCCTGTTGGCAATTTACATCCCGCCCATCAGCGTAGCAAGGCTCCCATGTCTCCATGGCCTGTCCTGCTTTTCTGGTTTTTACACTTTGTTCAGCATGGCCCTTTTGACCGAAGGCAAGCGAGACTTCTTTGTAGCGCTGATTTGCCCTTCCGGCTTGCTTGGTTGGCCAAAAAGGGCGTATGCGTTTTTTCCTGAATATATTCAGGAAAAAACGCATACGCCCTTTTTGGCCAAGGGCATCATTGTCAACGTTTTGCCGCTTTTCATGTGCTTTAAAGGCGAGTCGAATCTACCTCCTGAAATCTGTTTCCTGCAAATCTGCCTTGCTTTCAAATCCTCTTCGTTGCCTTCCCTCAATATATTTGTGGACGAGAGTTCTCATTTATAACTCTGCACGTTTGTGAATTGCAGTGCCCCTGAGCTCCATTTGTCTCCTCGCTTTTTTGGGAGCTGGCCGCAAAAGCGCAGGATTGCTTCAGGCCCTATTTTGGTTCTGGGGGGCAGGCTGAGCCTGTGGTTCATTCTTCTTCCTGATGAGAAAATGGAGTGACCTATGCCTGTCCCAACACCTAGGGCTCGTCTCTCGTTGGTTCCGCGTCTTCCCGTTCATCCTCTGGACAAATTGCAACCTGTACAATCAGGAGGTTAAAGGTGCTGATTCTCCAAGTAGGGAGATGGTTAGTCAAGCAGCTGGAATGGTGAACCCTAGCACAAGGAGAGGAGAAATGAGGTGCAGTTTAGAAACCTTTCCCGATCTCATGGCATACCATCTTCTGGGTTTCCCATGCATGTTTTGATGTAGGAAGATGCCCTTGTACCTGGAGATTTGAGACCCATGGGGTGTGTTCCCCGCAGTGTTACTTTAAAGTATCTGCATTTGCTCACCCAACCTCACCAATCCTCTCAGCCCCAAGAGTGTCCAGCCTTATGTCTCATCCAGCTGTGGGTCTAGATATGGTCAATCCAGGTTGCATCATAGACCCTGAACGGATTTTGTAAGAATTTCTCTCTCTTTCACTGTCTTTGTTTTGTGGGTTTTTTAAAGTAATTTATGTTTAGAATCGGGCTTGGCTGCTTTTCCCTGCTGTGTTGATGCCGCTTTACACCCTCTTGATTCACTTGCAGAGAGATATCGATACATAGGTTTTCAGATTCTTACTAGTCAGATATATTCTTGTGTGGTGACTAGGGTGTGTTGAGTCCAGTTCACTGAGCAGGGAATAGGCCTTGTCTATTACATATTTGGCTTATGGAGAGGTCTCTGAGCTAATTTGAAACCCTTGTTTTATGCATCACCCCACCTCACCTTTCCGGTTAAGCAGCCATAGTGTGTCTTCTAAAGGTGTGCCTCTGTTCTGTTTTGTAATTCAGTTCAAGTGTAGCGATTTTGACATTCCCTCTATAAGCGATATCTTAGGATAAGTGCCTTTTTCTGTGTGACTTATTTCACTTAGAATCATCGTACCTAAATCCACTCATCATGCTGCTAACTAGCCTTATGACATTGATTTCATGGCTGAGTGATATTGCATTGTGCCAAGTACCACCATTTCTTTATCCATTTTTCTATTTCCTGGGATATTGAAGGTGTACCGAAGCGGAGGTTCTTGTAAACAGATCAGCCGTAAAGTTTGGGGTGCCTGTGTCTTGTTGATTTTAGTTTTCCCAATTTATACGCCCATGAGTGGAAGTGCCCTATGCTCTCAACGCTGTGTTTATTACTTGTTTCAGGACACACCGTACTCATCTCCAGAGTGCCTGTTGGCAATTTACATCCCGCCCATTAGCGTAGCAAGGCTCCCATGTCTCCATGGCCTGTCCTGCTTTTCTGGTTTTTACACTTTGTTCAGCATGGCCCTTTTGACCGAGGGCAAGCGAGACTTCTTTGTAGCGCTGATTTGCCCTTCCGGCTTGCTTGGTTGGCCAAAAAGGGCGTATGCGTTTTTCCTGAATATATTCAGGAAAAAACGCATACGCCCTTTTTGGCCAAGGGCATCATTGTCAACGTTTTGCCGCTTTTCATGTGCTTTAAAGGCGAGTCGAATCTACCTCCTGAAATCTGTTTCCTGCAAATCTGCCTTGCTTTCAAATCCTCTTCGTTGCCTTCCCTCAATATATTTGTGGACGAGAGTTCTCATTTATAACTCTGCACGTTTGTGAATTGCAGTGCCCCTGAGCTCCATTTGTCTCCTCGCTTTTTTGGGAGCTGGCCGCAAAAGCGCAGGATTGCTTCAGGCCCTATTTTGGTTCTGGGGGGCAGGCTGAGCCTGTGGTTCATTCTTCTTCCTGATGGGAAAATGGAGTGACCTATGCCTGTCCCAACACCTAGGGCTCGTCTCTCGTTGGTTCCGCGTCTTCCCGTTCATCCTCAGGACAAATTGTAACCTGTACAATCAGGAGGTTAAAGGTGCTGATTCTCCAAGTAGGGAGATGGTTAGTCAAGCGGCTGGAATGGCGAACCCGAGCACAAGGAGAGGAGAAATGAGGTGCGTTTTAGAAACCTTTCCCGATCTCATGGCATACCATCTTCTGGGTTTCCCATGCATGTTTTGATGTAGGAAGATTCCCTTGTACCTGGAGATTTGAGACCCATGGGGTGTGTTCCACGCAGTGTTACTTTAAAGTATCTGCATTTGCTCACCCAACCTCACCAACCCTCTCAGCCCCAAGAGTGTCCAGCCTTATGTCTCATCCAGCTGTGGGTCTTGATATGGTCAATCCAGGTTGCATCATAGACCCTGAACGGATTTTGTAAGAATTTCTCTCTCTTTCACTGTCTTTGTTTTGTGGGTTTTTTAAAGTAATTTATGTTTAGAATCGGGCTTGGCTGCTTTTCCCTGCTGTGTTGATGCCGCTTTACACCCTCTTGATTCACTTGCAGAGAGATATCGATACATAGGTTTTCAGATTCTTACTAGTCAGATATATTCTTGTGTGTTGACTAGGGTGTGTTGAGTCCAGTTCACTAAGCAGGGAGTAGGCCTTGTCTATTACATATTTTGCTTATGGAGCGGTCTCTGAGCTAATTTGAAACCCTTGTTTTATGCATCACCCCACCTCACCTTTCCCGTTAAGCAGCCATAGTGTGTCTTCTAAAGGTGTGACTCTGTTCTGTTTTGTAATTCAGTTCAAGTGTAGCGATTTTGACATTCCCTCTATAAGCGATATCTTAGGATAAGTGTCTTTTTCTGTGTGACTTATTTCACTTAGAATCATCGTATCTAAATCCACTCATCATGCTGCTAACTAGCCTTATGACATTGATTTCATGGCTGAGTGATATTCCACTGTGCCAAGTACCACCATTTCTTTATCCATTTTTCTCTTTCCTGGGATATTGAAGGTGTACCGAAGTGGAGGTTCTTGGAAACAGAGCAGCCGTAAACTTTAGGGTGCCTGTGTCTTGTTGACTTTTAGTTTTCCCAATTTATACGCCCATGAGTGGAAGTGCCCTATGCTCTCTACGCTGTGTTTATTACTTGTTTCAGGACACACCGTACTCTTCTCCAGAGTGCCTGTTGGCAATTTACATCCCGCCCATCAGCGTAGCAAGGCTCCCATGTCTCCATGGCCTGTCCTGCTTTTCTGGTTTTTACACTTTGTTCAGCATGGCCCTTTTGACCGAAGGCAAGCGAGACTTCTTTGTAGCGCTGATTTGCCCTTCCGGCTTGCTTGGTTGGCCAAAAAGGGCGTATGCGTTTTTTCCTGAATATATTCAGGAAAAAACGCATACGCCCTTTTTGGCCAAGGGCATCATTGTCAACGTTTTGCCGCTTTTCATGTGCTTTAAAGGCGAGTCGAATCTACCTCCTGAAATCTGTTTCCTGCAAATCTGCCTTGCTTTCAAATCCTCTTCGTTGCCTTCCCTCAATATATTTGTGGACGAGAGTTCTCATTTATAACTCTGCACGTTTGTGAATTGCAGTGCCCCTGAGCTCCATTTGTCTCCTCGCTTTTTTGGGAGCTGGCCGCAAAAGCGCAGGATTGCTTCAGGCCCTATTTTGGTTCTGGGGGGCAGGCTGAGCCTGTGGTTCATTCTTCTTCCTGATGAGAAAATGGAGTGACCTATGCCTGTCCCAACACCTAGGGCTCGTCTCTCGTTGGTTCCGCGTCTTCCCGTTCATCCTCTGGACAAATTGCAACCTGTACAATCAGGAGGTTAAAGGTGCTGATTCTCCAAGTAGGGAGATGGTTAGTCAAGCAGCTGGAATGGTGAACCCTAGCACAAGGCGAGGAGAAATGAGGTGCAGTTTAGAAACCTTTCCCGATCTCATGGCATACCATCTTCTGGGTTTCCCATGCATGTTTTGATGTAGGAAGATGCCCTTGTACCTGGAGATTTGAGACCCATGGGGTGTGTTCCCCGCAGTGTTACTTTAAAGTATCTGCATTTGCTCACCCAACCTCACCAATCCTCTCAGCCCCAAGAGTGTCCAGCCTTATGTCTCATCCAGCTGTGGGTCTAGATATGGTCAATCCAGGTTGCATCATAGACCCTGAACGGATTTTGTAAGAATTTCTCTCTCTTTCACTGTCTTTGTTTTGTGGGTTTTTTAAAGTAATTTATGTTTAGAATCGGGCTTGGCTGCTTTTCCCTGCTGTGTTGATGCCGCTTTACACCCTCTTGATTCACTTGCAGAGAGATATCGATACATAGGTTTTCAGATTCTTACTAGTCAGATATATTCTTGTGTGGTGACTAGGGTGTGTTGAGTCCAGTTCACTGAGCAGGGAATAGGCCTTGTCTATTACATATTTGGCTTATGGAGAGGTCTCTGAGCTAATTTGAAACCCTTGTTTTATGCATCACCCCACCTCACCTTTCCGGTTAAGCAGCCATAGTGTGTCTTCTAAAGGTGTGCCTCTGTTCTGTTTTGTAATTCAGTTCAAGTGTAGCGATTTTGACATTCCCTCTATAAGCGATATCTTAGGATAAGTGCCTTTTTCTGTGTGACTTATTTCACTTAGAATCATCGTACCTAAATCCACTCATCATGCTGCTAACTAGCCTTATGACATTGATTTCATGGCTGAGTGATATTGCATTGTGCCAAGTACCACCATTTCTTTATCCATTTTTCTATTTCCTGGGATATTGAAGGTGTACCGAAGCGGAGGTTCTTGTAAACAGATCAGCCGTAAAGTTTGGGGTGCCTGTGTCTTGTTGATTTTAGTTTTCCCAATTTATACGCCCATGAGTGGAAGTGCCCTATGCTCTCAACGCTGTGTTTATTACTTGTTTCAGGACACACCGTACTCATCTCCAGAGTGCCTGTTGGCAATTTACATCCCGCCCATTAGCGTAGCAAGGCTCCCATGTCTCCATGGCCTGTCCTGCTTTTCTGGTTTTTACACTTTGTTCAGCATGGCCCTTTTGACCGAGGGCAAGCGAGACTTCTTTGTAGCGCTGATTTGCCCTTCCGGCTTGCTTGGTTGGCCAAAAAGGGCGTATGCGTTTTTCCTGAATATATTCAGGAAAAAACGCATACGCCCTTTTTGGCCAAGGGCATCATTGTCAACGTTTTGCCGCTTTTCATGTGCTTTAAAGGCGAGTCGAATCTACCTCCTGAAATCTGTTTCCTGCAAATCTGCCTTGCTTTCAAATCCTCTTCGTTGCCTTCCCTCAATATATTTGTGGACGAGAGTTCTCATTTATAACTCTGCACGTTTGTGAATTGCAGTGCCCCTGAGCTCCATTTGTCTCCTCGCTTTTTTGGGAGCTGGCCGCAAAAGCGCAGGATTGCTTCAGGCCCTATTTTGGTTCTGGGGGGCAGGCTGAGCCTGTGGTTCATTCTTCTTCCTGATGGGAAAATGGAGTGACCTATGCCTGTCCCAACACCTAGGGCTCGTCTCTCGTTGGTTCCGCGTCTTCCCGTTCATCCTCAGGACAAATTGCAACCTGTACAATCAGGAGGTTAAAGGTGCTGATTCTCCAAGTAGGGAGATGGTTAGTCAAGCGGCTGGAATGGCGAACCCGAGCACAAGGAGAGGAGAAATGAGGTGCGTTTTAGAAACCTTTCCCGATCTCATGGCATACCATCTTCTGGGTTTCCCATGCATGTTTTGATGTAGGAAGATTCCCTTGTACCTGGAGATTTGAGACCCATGGGGTGTGTTCCACGCAGTGTTACTTTAAAGTATCTGCATTTGCTCACCCAACCTCACCAACCCTCTCAGCCCCAAGAGTGTCCAGCCTTATGTCTCATCCAGCTGTGGGTCTTGATATGGTCAATCCAGGTTGCATCATAGACCCTGAACGGATTTTGTAAGAATTTCTCTCTCTTTCACTGTCTTTGTTTTGTGGGTTTTTTAAAGTAATTTATGTTTAGAATCGGGCTTGGCTGCTTTTCCCTGCTGTGTTGATGCCGCTTTACACCCTCTTGATTCACTTGCAGAGAGATATCGATACATAGGTTTTCAGATTCTTACTAGTCAGATATATTCTTGTGTGTTGACTAGGGTGTGTTGAGTCCAGTTCACTGAGCAGGGAGTAGGCCTTGTCTATTACATATTTTGCTTATGGAGCGGTCTCTGAGCTAATTTGAAACCCTTGTTTTATGCATCACCCCACCTCACCTTTCCCGTTAAGCAGCCATAGTGTGTCTTCTAAAGGTGTGACTCTGTTCTGTTTTGTAATTCAGTTCAAGTGTAGCGATTTTGACATTCCCTCTATAAGCGATATCTTAGGATAAGTGTCTTTTTCTGTGTGACTTATTTCACTTAGAATCATCGTATCTAAATCCACTCATCATGCTGCTAACTAGCCTTATGACATTGATTTCATGGCTGAGTGATATTCCACTGTGCCAAGTACCACCATTTCTTTATCCATTTTTCTCTTTCCTGGGATATTGAAGGTGTACCGAAGTGGAGGTTCTTGGAAACAGAGCAGCCGTAAACTTTAGGGTGCCTGTTTCTTGTTGACTTTTAGTTTTCCCAATTTATACGCCCATGAGTGGAAGTGCCCTATGCTCTCTACGCTGTGTTTATTACTTGTTTCAGGACACACCGTACTCTTCTCCAGAGTGCCTGTTGGCAATTTACATCCCGCCCATCAGCGTAGCAAGGCTCCCATGTCTCCATGGCCTGTCCTGCTTTTCTGGTTTTTACTGTTTGTTCAGCATGGCCCTTTTGACCGAGGGCAAGCGAGACTTCTTTGTAGCGCTGATTTGCCCTTCCGGCTTGCTTGGTTGGCCAAAAAGGGCGTATGCGTTTTTTCCTGAATATATTCAGGAAAAAACGCATACGCCCTTTTTGGCCAAGGGCATCATTGTCAACGTTTTGCCGCTTTTCATGTGCTTTAAAGGCGAGTCGAATCTACCTCCTGAAATCTGTTTCCTGCAAATCTGCCTTGCTTTCAAATCCTCTTCGTTGCCTTCCCTCAATATATTTGTGGACGAGAGTTCTCATTTATAACTCTGCACGTTTGTGAATTGCAGTGCCCCTGAGCTCCATTTGTCTCCTCGCTTTTTTGGGAGCTGGCCGCAAAAGCGCAGGATTGCTTCAGGCCCTATTTTGGTTCTGGGGGGCAGGCTGAGCCTGTGGTTCATTCTTCTTCCTGATGGGAAAATGGAGTGACCTATGCCTGTCCCAACACCTAGGGCTCGTCTCTCGTTGGTTCCGCGTCTTCCCGTTCATCCTCAGGACAAATTGCAACCTGTACAATCAGGAGGTTAAAGGTGCTGATTCTCCAAGTAGGGAGATGGTTAGTCAAGCAGCTGGAATGGCAAACCCGAGCACAAGGAGAGGAGAAATGAGGTGCGTTTTAGAAACCTTTCCCGATATCCTGGCATACCATCTTCTGGGTTTCCCATGCATGTTTTGATGTATGAAGATTCCCTTGTACCTGGAGATTTGAGACCCATGGGGTGGGTACCCCGCGGTATTACTTTAAAGTATCTGCATTTGCTCACCCAACCTCACCAATCCTCTCAGCCCCAAGAGTGTCCAGCCTTATGTCTCATCCAGCTGTGGGTCTAGATATGGTCAATCCAGGTTGCATCAGAGACCCTGAACGGATTTTGTAAGAATTTCTCTCTCTTTCACTGTCTTTGCTTTGTGGGTTTTTTAAAGTAATGTATGTTTAGAATGGGGTTTGGCTGCTTTTCCCTGCTGTGTTTATGCCGCTTTACACCCTCTTGATTCACTTGCAGAGAGATATCGATACATAGGTTTTCAGATTCATACTAGTCAGATATATTCTTGTGCGGTGACTAGGGGGTGTTGAGTCCAGTTCACTGAGCAGGGAGTAGGCCTTGTCTATTACATATTTGGCTTATGGAGCGGTGTCTGAGCTAATTTCAAACCCTTGTTTTATGCATCACCCCACCTCACCTTTCCCGTTAAGCAGCCATAGTGTGTCTTCTAAAGGTGTGACTCTGTTCTGTTTTGTAATTCAGTTCAAGTGTAGCGATTTTGACATTCCCTCTATAAGCGATATCTTAGGATAAGTGTCTTTTTCTGTGTGACTTATTTCACTTAGAATCATCGTACCTAAGTCCACTCATCATGCTGCTAACTAGCCTTATGACATTGATTTCATGGCTGAGTGATATTCCATTGTGCTATGTACCACCATTTCTTTATCCATTTTTCTCTTTCCTGGGATATTGAAGGTGTACTGAAGTGGAGGTTCTTGGAAACAGAGCAGCCGTAAACTTTAGGGTGCCTGTGTCTTGTTGATTTTTAGTTTTCCCAATTTATACGCCCTTGAGTGGAAGTGCCCTATGCTCTCTACGCTGTGTTTATTACTTGTTTCAGGACACACCGTACTCTTCTCCAGAGTGCCTGTTGGCAATTTACATCCCGCCCATCAGCGTAGCAAGGCTCCCATGTCTCCATGGCCTGTCCTGCTTTTCTGGTTTTTACTGTTTGTTCAGCATGGCCCTTTTGACCGAGGGCAAGCGAGACTTCTTTGTAGCGCTGATTTGCCCTTCCGGCTTGCTTGGTTGGCCAAAAAGGGCGTATGCGTTTTTTCCTGAATATATTCAGGAAAAAACGCATACGCCCTTTTTGGCCAAGGGCATCATTGTCAACGTTTTGCCGCTTTTCATGTGCTTTAAAGGCGAGTCGAATCTACCTCCTGAAATCTGTTTCCTGCAAATCTGCCTTGCTTTCAAATCCTCTTCGTTGCCTTCCCTCAATATATTTGTGGACGAGAGTTCTCATTTATAACTCTGCACGTTTGTGAATTGCAGTGCCCCTGAGCTCCATTTGTCTCCTCGCTTTTTTGGGAGCTGGCCGCAAAAGCGCAGGATTGCTTCAGGCCCTATTTTGGTTCTGGGGGGCAGGCTGAGCCTGTGGTTCATTCTTCTTCCTGATGGGAAAATGGAGTGACCTATGCCTGTCCCAACACCTAGGGCTCGTCTCTCGTTGGTTCCGCGTCTTCCCGTTCATCCTCAGGACAAATTGCAACCTGTACAATCAGGAGGTTAAAGGTGCTGATTCTCCAAGTAGGGAGATGGTTAGTCAAGCAGCTGGAATGGCAAACCCGAGCACAAGGAGAGGAGAAATGAGGTGCGTTTTAGAAACCTTTCCCGATATCCTGGCATACCATCTTCTGGGTTTCCCATGCATGTTTTGATGTATGAAGATTCCCTTGTACCTGGAGATTTGAGACCCATGGGGTGTGTTCCCCGCAGTGTTACTTTAAAGTATCTGCATTTGCTCACCCAACCTCACCAACCCTCTCAGCCCCAAGAGTGTCCAGCCTTATGTCTCATCCAGCTGTGGGTCTTGATATGGTCAATCCAGGTTGCATCATAGACCCTGAACGGATTTTGTAAGAATTTCTCTCTCTTTCACTGTCTTTGTTTTGTGGGTTTTTTAAAGTAATTTATGTTTAGAATCGGGCTTGGCTGCTTTTCCCTGCTGTATTGATGCCGCTTTACACCCTCTTGATTCACTTGCAGAGAGATATCGATACATAGGTTTTCAGATTCTTACTAGTCAGATATATTCTTGTGTGTTGACTAGGGTGTGTTGAGTCCAGTTCACTGAGCAGGGAGTAGGCCTTGTCTATTACATATTTTGCTTATGGAGCGGTGTCTGAGCTAATTTCAAACCCTTGTTTTATGCATCACCCCACCTCACCTTTCCCGTTAAGCAGCCATAGTGTGTCTTCTAAAGGTGTGACTCTGTTCTGTTTTGTAATTCAGTTCAAGTGTAGCGATTTTGACATTCCCTCTATAAGCGATATCTTAGGATAAGTGTCTTTTTCTGTGTGACTTATTTCACTTAGAATCATCGTATCTAAATCCACTCATCATGCTGCTAACTAGCCTTATGACATTGATTTCATGGCTGAGTGATATTCCACTGTGCCAAGTACCACCATTTCTTTATCCATTTTTCTCTTTCCTGGGATATTGAAGGTGTACCGAAGTGGAGGTTCTTGGAAACAGAGCAGCCGTAAACTTTAGGGTGCCTGTGTCTTGTTGACTTTTAGTTTTCCCAATTTATACGCCCATGAGTGGAAGTGCCCTATGCTCTCTACGCTGTGTTTATTACTTGTTTCAGGACACACCGTACTCTTCTCCAGAGTGCCTGTTGGCAATTTACATCCCGCCCATCAGCGTAGCAAGGCTCCCATGTCTCCATGGCCTGTCCTGCTTTTCTGGTTTTTACACTTTGTTCAGCATGGCCCTTTTGACCGAAGGCAAGCGAGACTTCTTTGTAGCGCTGATTTGCCCTTCCGGCTTGCTTGGTTGGCCAAAAAGGGCGTATGCGTTTTTTCCTGAATATATTCAGGAAAAAACGCATACGCCCTTTTTGGCCAAGGGCATCATTGTCAACGTTTTGCCGCTTTTCATGTGCTTTAAAGGCGAGTCGAATCTACCTCCTGAAATCTGTTTCCTGCAAATCTGCCTTGCTTTCAAATCCTCTTCGTTGCCTTCCCTCAATATATTTGTGGACGAGAGTTCTCATTTATAACTCTGCACGTTTGTGAATTGCAGTGCCCCTGAGCTCCATTTGTCTCCTCGCTTTTTTGGGAGCTGGCCGCAAAAGCGCAGGATTGCTTCAGGCCCTATTTTGGTTCTGGGGGGCAGGCTGAGCCTGTGGTTCATTCTTCTTCCTGATGAGAAAATGGAGTGACCTATGCCTGTCCCAACACCTAGGGCTCGTCTCTCGTTGGTTCCGCGTCTTCCCGTTCATCCTCTGGACAAATTGCAACCTGTACAATCAGGAGGTTAAAGGTGCTGATTCTCCAAGTAGGGAGATGGTTAGTCAAGCAGCTGGAATGGTGAACCCTAGCACAAGGAGAGGAGAAATGAGGTGCAGTTTAGAAACCTTTCCCGATCTCATGGCATACCATCTTCTGGGTTTCCCATGCATGTTTTGATGTAGGAAGATGCCCTTGTACCTGGAGATTTGAGACCCATGGGGTGTGTTCCCCGCAGTGTTACTTTAAAGTATCTGCATTTGCTCACCCAACCTCACCAATCCTCTCAGCCCCAAGAGTGTCCAGCCTTATGTCTCATCCAGCTGTGGGTCTAGATATGGTCAATCCAGGTTGCATCATAGACCCTGAACGGATTTTGTAAGAATTTCTCTCTCTTTCACTGTCTTTGTTTTGTGGGTTTTTTAAAGTAATTTATGTTTAGAATCGGGCTTGGCTGCTTTTCCCTGCTGTGTTGATGCCGCTTTACACCCTCTTGATTCACTTGCAGAGAGATATCGATACATAGGTTTTCAGATTCTTACTAGTCAGATATATTCTTGTGTGGTGACTAGGGTGTGTTGAGTCCAGTTCACTGAGCAGGGAATAGGCCTTGTCTATTACATATTTGGCTTATGGAGAGGTCTCTGAGCTAATTTGAAACCCTTGTTTTATGCATCACCCCACCTCACCTTTCCGGTTAAGCAGCCATAGTGTGTCTTCTAAAGGTGTGCCTCTGTTCTGTTTTGTAATTCAGTTCAAGTGTAGCGATTTTGACATTCCCTCTATAAGCGATATCTTAGGATAAGTGCCTTTTTCTGTGTGACTTATTTCACTTAGAATCATCGTACCTAAATCCACTCATCATGCTGCTAACTAGCCTTATGACATTGATTTCATGGCTGAGTGATATTGCATTGTGCCAAGTACCACCATTTCTTTATCCATTTTTCTATTTCCTGGGATATTGAAGGTGTACCGAAGCGGAGGTTCTTGTAAACAGATCAGCCGTAAAGTTTGGGGTGCCTGTGTCTTGTTGATTTTAGTTTTCCCAATTTATACGCCCATGAGTGGAAGTGCCCTATGCTCTCAACGCTGTGTTTATTACTTGTTTCAGGACACACCGTACTCATCTCCAGAGTGCCTGTTGGCAATTTACATCCCGCCCATTAGCGTAGCAAGGCTCCCATGTCTCCATGGCCTGTCCTGCTTTTCTGGTTTTTACACTTTGTTCAGCATGGCCCTTTTGACCGAGGGCAAGCGAGACTTCTTTGTAGCGCTGATTTGCCCTTCCGGCTTGCTTGGTTGGCCAAAAAGGGCGTATGCGTTTTTCCTGAATATATTCAGGAAAAAACGCATACGCCCTTTTTGGCCAAGGGCATCATTGTCAACGTTTTGCCGCTTTTCATGTGCTTTAAAGGCGAGTCGAATCTACCTCCTGAAATCTGTTTCCTGCAAATCTGCCTTGCTTTCAAATCCTCTTCGTTGCCTTCCCTCAATATATTTGTGGACGAGAGTTCTCATTTATAACTCTGCACGTTTGTGAATTGCAGTGCCCCTGAGCTCCATTTGTCTCCTCGCTTTTTTGGGAGCTGGCCGCAAAAGCGCAGGATTGCTTCAGGCCCTATTTTGGTTCTGGGGGGCAGGCTGAGCCTGTGGTTCATTCTTCTTCCTGATGGGAAAATGGAGTGACCTATGCCTGTCCCAACACCTAGGGCTCGTCTCTCGTTGGTTCCGCGTCTTCCCGTTCATCCTCAGGACAAATTGCAACCTGTACAATCAGGAGGTTAAAGGTGCTGATTCTCCAAGTAGGGAGATGGTTAGTCAAGCGGCTGGAATGGCGAACCCGAGCACAAGGAGAGGAGAAATGAGGTGCGTTTTAGAAACCTTTCCCGATCTCATGGCATACCATCTTCTGGGTTTCCCATGCATGTTTTGATGTAGGAAGATTCCCTTGTACCTGGAGATTTGAGACCCATGGGGTGTGTTCCCCGCAGTGTTACTTTAAAGTATCTGCATTTGCTCACCCAACCTCACCAACCCTCTCAGCCCCAAGAGTGTCCAGCCTTATGTCTCATCCAGCTGTGGGTCTTGATATGGTCAATCCAGGTTGCATCATAGACCCTGAACGGATTTTGTAAGAATTTCTCTCTCTTTCACTGTCTTTGTTTTGTGGGTTTTTTAAAGTAATTTATGTTTAGAATCGGGCTTGGCTGCTTTTCCCTGCTGTGTTGATGCCGCTTTACACACTCTTGATTCACTTGCAGAGAGATATCGATACATAGGTTTTCAGATTCTTACTAGTCAGATATATTCTTGTGTGTTGACTAGGGTGTGTTGAGTCCAGTTCACTGAGCAGGGAGTAGGCCTTGTCTATTACATATTTTGCTTATGGAGCGGTCTCTGAGCTAATTTGAAACCCTTGTTTTATGCATCACCCCACCTCACCTTTCCCGTTAAGCAGCCATAGTGTGTCTTCTAAAGGTGTGACTCTGTTCTGTTTTGTAATTCAGTTCAAGTGTAGCGATTTTGACATTCCCTCTATAAGCGATATCTTAGGATAAGTGTCTTTTTCTGTGTGACTTATTTCACTTAGAATCATCGTATCTAAATCCACTCATCATGCTGCTAACTAGCCTTATGACATTGATTTCATGGCTGAGTGATATTCCACTGTGCCAAGTACCACCATTTCTTTATCCATTTTTCTCTTTCCTGGGATATTGAAGGTGTACCGAAGTGGAGGTTCTTGGAAACAGAGCAGCCGTAAACTTTAGGGTGCCTGTTTCTTGTTGACTTTTAGTTTTCCCAATTTATACGCCCATGAGTGGAAGTGCCCTATGCTCTCTACGCTGTGTTTATTACTTGTTTCAGGACACACCGTACTCTTCTCCAGAGTGCCTGTTGGCAATTTACATCCCGCCCATCAGCGTAGCAAGGCTCCCATGTCTCCATGGCCTGTCCTGCTTTTCTGGTTTTTACTGTTTGTTCAGCATGGCCCTTTTGACCGAGGGCAAGCGAGACTTCTTTGTAGCGCTGATTTGCCCTTCCGGCTTGCTTGGTTGGCCAAAAAGGGCGTATGCGTTTTTTCCTGAATATATTCAGGAAAAAACGCATACGCCCTTTTTGGCCAAGGGCATCATTGTCAACGTTTTGCCGCTTTTCATGTGCTTTAAAGGCGAGTCGAATCTACCTCCTGAAATCTGTTTCCTGCAAATCTGCCTTGCTTTCAAATCCTCTTCGTTGCCTTCCCTCAATATATTTGTGGACGAGAGTTCTCATTTATAACTCTGCACGTTTGTGAATTGCAGTGCCCCTGAGCTCCATTTGTCTCCTCGCTTTTTTGGGAGCTGGCCGCAAAAGCGCAGGATTGCTTCAGGCCCTATTTTGGTTCTGGGGGGCAGGCTGAGCCTGTGGTTCATTCTTCTTCCTGATGGGAAAATGGAGTGACCTATGCCTGTCCCAACACCTAGGGCTCGTCTCTCGTTGGTTCCGCGTCTTCCCGTTCATCCTCAGGACAAATTGCAACCTGTACAATCAGGAGGTTAAAGGTGCTGATTCTCCAAGTAGGGAGATGGTTAGTCAAGCAGCTGGAATGGCAAACCCGAGCACAAGGAGAGGAGAAATGAGGTGCGTTTTAGAAACCTTTCCCGATATCCTGGCATACCATCTTCTGGGTTTCCCATGCATGTTTTGATGTATGAAGATTCCCTTGTACCTGGAGATTTGAGACCCATGGGGTGGGTACCCCGCGGTATTACTTTAAAGTATCTGCATTTGCTCACCCAACCTCACCAATCCTCTCAGCCCCAAGAGTGTCCAGCCTTATGTCTCATCCAGCTGTGGGTCTAGATATGGTCAATCCAGGTTGCATCAGAGACCCTGAACGGATTTTGTAAGAATTTCTCTCTCTTTCACTGTCTTTGCTTTGTGGGTTTTTTAAAGTAATGTATGTTTAGAATGGGGTTTGGCTGCTTTTCCCTGCTGTGTTTATGCCGCTTTACACCCTCTTGATTCACTTGCAGAGAGATATCGATACATAGGTTTTCAGATTCATACTAGTCAGATATATTCTTGTGCGGTGACTAGGGGGTGTTGAGTCCAGTTCACTGAGCAGGGAGTAGGCCTTGTCTATTACATATTTGGCTTATGGAGCGGTGTCTGAGCTAATTTCAAACCCTTGTTTTATGCATCACCCCACCTCACCTTTCCCGTTAAGCAGCCATAGTGTGTCTTCTAAAGGTGTGACTCTGTTCGGTTTTGTAATTCAGTTCAAGTGTAGCGATTTTGACATTCCCTCTATAAGCGATATCTTAGGATAAGTGTCTTTTTCTGTGTGACTTATTTCACTTAGAATCATCGTACCTAAGTCCACTCATCATGCTGCTAACTAGCCTTATGACATTGATTTCATGGCTGAGTGATATTCCATTGTGCTATGTACCACCATTTCTTTATCCATTTTTCTCTTTCCTGGGATATTGAAGGTGTACCGAAGTGGAGGTTCTTGGAAACAGAGCAGCCGTAAACTTTAGGGTGCCTGTGTCTTGTTGATTTTTAGTTTTCCCAATTTATACGCCCTTGAGTGGAAGTGCCCTATGCTCTGTACGCTGTGTTTATTACTTGTTTCAGGACACACCGTACTCTTCTCCAGAGTGCCTGTTGGCAATTTACATCCCGCCCATCAGCGTAGCAAGGCTCCCATGTCTCCATGGCCTGTCCTGCTTTTCTGGTTTTTACTGTTTGTTCAGCATGGCCCTTTTGACCGAGGGCAAGCGAGACTTCTTTGTAGCGCTGATTTGCCCTTCCGGCTTGCTTGGTTGGCCAAAAAGGGCGTATGCGTTTTTTCCTGAATATATTCAGGAAAAAACGCATACGCCCTTTTTGGCCAAGGGCATCATTGTCAACGTTTTGCCGCTTTTCATGTGCTTTAAAGGCGAGTCGAATCTACCTCCTGAAATCTGTTTCCTGCAAATCTGCCTTGCTTTCAAATCCTCTTCGTTGCCTTCCCTCAATATATTTGTGGACGAGAGTTCTCATTTATAACTCTGCACGTTTGTGAATTGCAGTGCCCCTGAGCTCCATTTGTCTCCTCGCTTTTTTGGGAGCTGGCCGCAAAAGCGCAGGATTGCTTCAGGCCCTATTTTGGTTCTGGGGGGCAGGCTGAGCCTGTGGTTCATTCTTCTTCCTGATGGGAAAATGGAGTGACCTATGCCTGTCCCAACACCTAGGGCTCGTCTCTCGTTGGTTCCGCGTCTTCCCGTTCATCCTCAGGACAAATTGCAACCTGTACAATCAGGAGGTTAAAGGTGCTGATTCTCCAAGTAGGGAAATGGTTAGTCAAGCGGCTGGAATGGCGAACCCGAGCACAAGGAGAGGAGAAATGAGGTGCGTTTTAGAAACCTTTCCCGATCTCATGGCATACCATCTTCTGGGTTTCCCATGCATGTTTTGATGTAGGAAGATTCCCTTGTACCTGGAGATTTGAGACCCATGGGGTGTGTTCCCCGCAGTGTTACTTTAAAGTATCTGCATTTGCTCACCCAACCTCACCAACCCTCTCAGCCCCAAGAGTGTCCAGCCTTATGTCTCATCCAGCTGTGGGTCTTGATATGGTCAATCCAGGTTGCATCATAGACCCTGAACGGATTTTGTAAGAATTTCTCTCTCTTTCACTGTCTTTGTTTTGTGGGTTTTTTAAAGTAATTTATGTTTAGAATCGGGCTTGGCTGCTTTTCCCTGCTGTGTTGATGCCGCTTTACACCCTCTTGATTCACTTGCAGAGAGATATCGATACATAGGTTTTCAGATTCTTACTAGTCAGATATATTCTTGTGTGTTGACTAGGGTGTGTTGAGTCCAGTTCACTGAGCAGGGAGTAGGCCTTGTCTATTACATATTTTGCTTATGGAGCGGTGTCTGAGCTAATTTCAAACCCTTGTTTTATGCATCACCCCACCTCACCTTTCCCGTTAAGCAGCCATAGTGTGTCTTCTAAAGGTGTGACTCTGTTCTGTTTTGTAATTCAGTTCAAGTGTAGCGATTTTGACATTCCCTCTATAAGCGATATCTTAGGATAAGTGTCTTTTTCTGTGTGACTTATTTCACTTAGAATCATCGTATCTAAATCCACTCATCATGCTGCTAACTAGCCTTATGACATTGATTTCATGGCTGAGTGATATTCCACTGTGCCAAGTACCACCATTTCTTTATCCATTTTTCTCTTTCCTGGGATATTGAAGGTGTACCGAAGTGGAGGTTCTTGGAAACAGAGCAGCCGTAAACTTTAGGGTGCCTGTGTCTTGTTGACTTTTAGTTTTCCCAATTTATACGCCCATGAGTGGAAGTGCCCTATGCTCTCTACGCTGTGTTTATTACTTGTTTCAGGACACACCGTACTCTTCTCCAGAGTGCCTGTTGGCAATTTACATCCCGCCCATCAGCGTAGCAAGGCTCCCATGTCTCCATGGCCTGTCCTGCTTTTCTGGTTTTTACTGTTTGTTCAGCATGGCCCTTTTGACCGAGGGCAAGCGAGACTTCTTTGTAGCGCTGATTTGCCCTTCCGGCTTGCTTGGTTGGCCAAAAAGGGCGTATGCGTTTTTTCCTGAATATATTCAGGAAAAAACGCATACGCCCTTTTTGGCCAAGGGCATCATTGTCAACGTTTTGCCGCTTTTCATGTGCTTTAAAGGCGAGTCGAATCTACCTCCTGAAATCTGTTTCCTGCAAATCTGCCTTGCTTTCAAATCCTCTTCGTTGCCTTCCCTCAATATATTTGTGGACGAGAGTTCTCATTTATAACTCTGCACGTTTGTGAATTGCAGTGCCCCTGAGCTCCATTTGTCTCCTCGCTTTTTTGGGAGCTGGCCGCAAAAGCGCAGGATTGCTTCAGGCCCTATTTTGGTTCTGGGGGGCAGGCTGAGCCTGTGGTTCATTCTTCTTCCTGATGGGAAAATGGAGTGACCTATGCCTGTCCCAACACCTAGGGCTCGTCTCTCGTTGGTTCCGCGTCTTCCCGTTCATCCTCAGGACAAATTGCAACCTGTACAATCAGGAGGTTAAAGGTGCTGATTCTCCAAGTAGGGAGATGGTTAGTCAAGCAGCTGGAATGGCAAACCCGAGCACAAGGAGAGGAGAAATGAGGTGCGTTTTAGAAACCTTTCCCGATATCCTGGCATACCATCTTCTGGGTTTCCCATGCATGTTTTGATGTATGAAGATTCCCTTGTACCTGGAGATTTGAGACCCATGGGGTGGGTACCCCGCGGTATTACTTTAAAGTATCTGCATTTGCTCACCCAACCTCACCAATCCTCTCAGCCCCAAGAGTGTCCAGCCTTATGTCTCATCCAGCTGTGGGTCTAGATATGGTCAATCCAGGTTGCATCAGAGACCCTGAACGGATTTTGTAAGAATTTCTCTCTCTTTCACTGTCTTTGCTTTGTGGGTTTTTTAAAGTAATGTATGTTTAGAATGGGGTTTGGCTGCTTTTCCCTGCTGTGTTTATGCCGCTTTACACCCTCTTGATTCACTTGCAGAGAGATATCGATACATAGGTTTTCAGATTCATACTAGTCAGATATATTCTTGTGCGGTGACTAGGGGGTGTTGAGTCCAGTTCACTGAGCAGGGAGTAGGCCTTGTCTATTACATATTTGGCTTATGGAGCGGTGTCTGAGCTAATTTCAAACCCTTGTTTTATGCATCACCCCACCTCACCTTTCCCGTTAAGCAGCCATAGTGTGTCTTCTAAAGGTGTGACTCTGTTCGGTTTTGTAATTCAGTTCAAGTGTAGCGATTTTGACATTCCCTCTATAAGCGATATCTTAGGATAAGTGTCTTTTTCTGTGTGACTTATTTCACTTAGAATCATCGTACCTAAGTCCACTCATCATGCTGCTAACTAGCCTTATGACATTGATTTCATGGCTGAGTGATATTCCATTGTGCTATGTACCACCATTTCTTTATCCATTTTTCTCTTTCCTGGGATATTGAAGGTGTACCGAAGTGGAGGTTCTTGGAAACAGAGCAGCCGTAAACTTTAGGGTGCCTGTGTCTTGTTGATTTTTAGTTTTCCCAATTTATACGCCCTTGAGTGGAAGTGCCCTATGCTCTGTACGCTGTGTTTATTACTTGTTTCAGGACACACCGTACTCTTCTCCAGAGTGCCTGTTGGCAATTTACATCCCGCCCATCAGCGTAGCAAGGCTCCCATGTCTCCATGGCCTGTCCTGCTTTTCTGGTTTTTACTGTTTGTTCAGCATGGCCCTTTTGACCGAGGGCAAGCGAGACTTCTTTGTAGCGCTGATTTGCCCTTCCGGCTTGCTTGGTTGGCCAAAAAGGGCGTATGCGTTTTTTCCTGAATATATTCAGGAAAAAACGCATACGCCCTTTTTGGCCAAGGGCATCATTGTCAACGTTTTGCCGCTTTTCATGTGCTTTAAAGGCGAGTCGAATCTACCTCCTGAAATCTGTTTCCTGCAAATCTGCCTTGCTTTCAAATCCTCTTCGTTGCCTTCCCTCAATATATTTGTGGACGAGAGTTCTCATTTATAACTCTGCACGTTTGTGAATTGCAGTGCCCCTGAGCTCCATTTGTCTCCTCGCTTTTTTGGGAGCTGGCCGCAAAAGCGCAGGATTGCTTCAGGCCCTATTTTGGTTCTGGGGGGCAGGCTGAGCCTGTGGTTCATTCTTCTTCCTGATGGGAAAATGGAGTGACCTATGCCTGTCCCAACACCTAGGGCTCGTCTCTCGTTGGTTCCGCGTCTTCCCGTTCATCCTCAGGACAAATTGCAACCTGTACAATCAGGAGGTTAAAGGTGCTGATTCTCCAAGTAGGGAAATGGTTAGTCAAGCGGCTGGAATGGCGAACCCGAGCACAAGGAGAGGAGAAATGAGGTGCGTTTTAGAAACCTTTCCCGATCTCATGGCATACCATCTTCTGGGTTTCCCATGCATGTTTTGATGTAGGAAGATTCCCTTGTACCTGGAGATTTGAGACCCATGGGGTGTGTTCCCCGCAGTGTTACTTTAAAGTATCTGCATTTGCTCACCCAACCTCACCAACCCTCTCAGCCCCAAGAGTGTCCAGCCTTATGTCTCATCCAGCTGTGGGTCTTGATATGGTCAATCCAGGTTGCATCATAGACCCTGAACGGATTTTGTAAGAATTTCTCTCTCTTTCACTGTCTTTGTTTTGTGGGTTTTTTAAAGTAATTTATGTTTAGAATCGGGCTTGGCTGCTTTTCCCTGCTGTGTTGATGCCGCTTTACACCCTCTTGATTCACTTGCAGAGAGATATCGATACATAGGTTTTCAGATTCTTACTAGTCAGATATATTCTTGTGTGTTGACTAGGGTGTGTTGAGTCCAGTTCACTGAGCAGGGAGTAGGCCTTGTCTATTACATATTTTGCTTATGGAGCGGTGTCTGAGCTAATTTCAAACCCTTGTTTTATGCATCACCCCACCTCACCTTTCCCGTTAAGCAGCCATAGTGTGTCTTCTAAAGGTGTGACTCTGTTCTGTTTTGTAATTCAGTTCAAGTGTAGCGATTTTGACATTCCCTCTATAAGCGATATCTTAGGATAAGTGTCTTTTTCTGTGTGACTTATTTCACTTAGAATCATCGTATCTAAATCCACTCATCATGCTGCTAACTAGCCTTATGACATTGATTTCATGGCTGAGTGATATTCCACTGTGCCAAGTACCACCATTTCTTTATCCATTTTTCTCTTTCCTGGGATATTGAAGGTGTACCGAAGTGGAGGTTCTTGGAAACAGAGCAGCCGTAAACTTTAGGGTGCCTGTGTCTTGTTGACTTTTAGTTTTCCCAATTTATACGCCCATGAGTGGAAGTGCCCTATGCTCTCTACGCTGTGTTTATTACTTGTTTCAGGACACACCGTACTCTTCTCCAGAGTGCCTGTTGGCAATTTACATCCCGCCCATCAGCCTAGCAAGGCTCCCATGTCTCCATGGCCTGTCCTGCTTTTCTGGTTTTTACACTTTGTTCAGCATGGCCCTTTTGACCGAAGGCAAGCGAGACTTCTTTGTAGCGCTGATTTGCCCTTCCGGCTTGCTTGGTTGGCCAAAAAGGGCGTATGCGTTTTTTCCTGAATATATTCAGGAAAAAACGCATACGCCCTTTTTGGCCAAGGGCATCATTGTCAACGTTTTGCCGCTTTTCATGTGCTTTAAAGGCGAGTCGAATCTACCTCCTGAAATCTGTTTCCTGCAAATCTGCCTTGCTTTCAAATCCTCTTCGTTGCCTTCCCTCAATATATTTGTGGACGAGAGTTCTCATTTATAACTCTGCACGTTTGTGAATTGCAGTGCCCCTGAGCTCCATTTGTCTCCTCGCTTTTTTGGGAGCTGGCCGCAAAAGCGCAGGATTGCTTCAGGCCCTATTTTGGTTCTGGGGGGCAGGCTGAGCCTGTGGTTCATTCTTCTTCCTGATGAGAAAATGGAGTGACCTATGCCTGTCCCAACACCTAGGGCTCGTCTCTCGTTGGTTCCGCGTCTTCCCGTTCATCCTCTGGACAAATTGCAACCTGTACAATCAGGAGGTTAAAGGTGCTGATTCTCCAAGTAGGGAGATGGTTAGTCAAGCAGCTGGAATGGTGAACCCTAGCACAAGGAGAGGAGAAATGAGGTGCAGTTTAGAAACCTTTCCCGATCTCATGGCATACCATCTTCTGGGTTTCCCATGCATGTTTTGATGTAGGAAGATGCCCTTGTACCTGGAGATTTGAGACCCATGGGGTGTGTTCCCCGCAGTGTTACTTTAAAGTATCTGCATTTGCTCACCCAACCTCACCAATCCTCTCAGCCCCAAGAGTGTCCAGCCTTATGTCTCATCCAGCTGTGGGTCTAGATATGGTCAATCCAGGTTGCATCATAGACCCTGAACGGATTTTGTAAGAATTTCTCTCTCTTTCACTGTCTTTGTTTTGTGGGTTTTTTAAAGTAATTTATGTTTAGAATCGGGCTTGGCTGCTTTTCCCTGCTGTGTTGATGCCGCTTTACACCCTCTTGATTCACTTGCAGAGAGATATCGATACATAGGTTTTCAGATTCTTACTAGTCAGATATATTCTTGTGTGGTGACTAGGGTGTGTTGAGTCCAGTTCACTGAGCAGGGAGTAGGCCTTGTCTATTACATATTTGGCTTATGGAGAGGTCTCTGAGCTAATTTGAAATCCTTGTTTTATGCATCACCCCACCTCACCTTTCCGGTTAAGCAGCCATAGTGTGTCTTCTAAAGGTGTGCCTCTGTTCTGTTTTGTAATTCAGTTCAAGTGTAGCGATTTTGACATTCCCTCTATAAGCGATATCTTAGGATAAGTGCCTTTTTCTGTGTGACTTATTTCACTTAGAATCATCGTACCTAAATCCACTCATCATGCTGCTAACTAGCCTTATGACATTGATTTCATGGCTGAGTGATATTGCATTGTGCCAAGTACCACCATTTCTTTATCCATTTTTCTATTTCCTGGGATATTGAAGGTGTACCGAAGCGGAGGTTCTTGTAAACAGAGCAGCCGTAAAGTTTGGGGTGCCTGTGTCTTGTTGATTTTTAGTTTTCCCAATTTATACGCCCATGAGTGGAAGTGCCCTATGCTCTCAACGCTGTGTTTATTACTTGTTTCAGGACACACCGTACTCTTCTCCAGAGTGCCTGTTGGCAATTTACATCCCGCCCATCAGCGTAGCAAGGCTCCCATGTCTCCATGGCCTGTCCTGATTTTCTGGTTTTTACACTTTGTTCAGTATGGCCCTTTTGACCGAGGGCAAGCGAGACTTCTTTGTAGCGCTGATTTGCCCTTCCGGCTTGCTTGGTTGGCCAAAAAGGGCGTATGCGTTTTTTCCTGAATATATTCAGGAAAAAACGCATACGCCCTTTTTGGCCAAGGGCATCATTGTCAACGTTTTGCCGCTTTTCATGTGCTTTAAAGGCGAGTCGAATCTACCTCCTGAAATCTGTTTCCTGCAAATCTGCCTTGCTTTCAAATCCTCTTCGTTGCCTTCCCTCAATATATTTGTGGACGAGAGTTCTCATTTATAACTCTGCACGTTTGTGAATTGCAGTGCCCCTGAGCTCCATTTGTCTCCTCGCTTTTTTGGGAGCTGGCCGCAAAAGCGCAGGATTGCTTCAGGCCCTATTTTGGTTCTGGGGGGCAGGCTGAGCCTGTGGTTCATTCTTCTTCCTGATGGGAAAATGGAGTGACCTGTGCCTGTCCCAACACCTAGGGCTAGTCTCTCGTTGGTTCCCCGTCTTCCCGTTCATCCTCAGGACAAATTGCAACCTGTACGAAACAGGAGGTTAAAGGTGCTGATTCTCCAAGTAGGGAGATGGTTAGTCAAGCGGCTGGAATGGCGAACCCGAGCACAAGGAGAGGAGAAATGAGGTGCGTTTTAGAAACCTTTCCCGATCTCATGGCATACCATCTTCTGGGTTTCCCATGCATGTTTTGATGTAGGAAGATTCCCTTGTACCTGGAGATTTGAGACCCATGGGGTGTGTTCCCCGCAGTGTTACTTTAAAGTATCTGCATTTGCTCTCCCAACCTCACCAACCCTCTCAGCCCCAAGAGTGTCCAGCCTTATGTCTCATCCAGCTGTGGGTCTTGATATGGTCAATCCAGGTTGCATCATAGACCCTGAACGGATTTTGTAAGAATTTCTCTCTCTTTCACTGTCTTTGTTTTGTGGGTTTTTTAAAGTAATTTATGTTTAGAATCGGGCTTGGCTGCTTTTCCCTGCTGTGTTGATGCCGCTTTACACCCTCTTGATTCACTTGCAGAGAGATATCGATACATAGGTTTTCAGATTCTTACTAGTCAGATATATTCTTGTGTGTTGACTAGGGTGTGTTGAGTCCAGTTCACTGAGCAGGGAGTAGGCCTTGTCTATTACATATTTTGCTTATGGAGCGGTGTCTGAGCTAATTTCAAACCCTTGTTTTATGCATCACCCCACCTCACCTTTCCCGTTAAGCAGCCATAGTGTGTCTTCTAAAGGTGTGACTCTGTTCTGTTTTGTAATTCAGTTCAAGTGTAGCGATTTTGACATTCCCTCTATAAGCGATATCTTAGGATAAGTGTCTTTTTCTGTGTGACTTATTTCACTTAGAATCATCGTATCTAAATCCACTCATCATGCTGCTAACTAGCCTTATGACATTGATTTCATGGCTTAGTGATATTGCATTGTGCCAAGTACCACCATTTCTTTATCCATTTTTCTATTTCCTGGGATATTGAAGGTGTACCGAAGCGGAGGTTCTTGTAAACAGAGCAGCCGTAAAGTTTGGGGTGCCTGTGTCTTGTTGATTTTAGTTTTCCCAATTTATACGCCCATGAGTGGAAGTGCCCTATGCTCTCTACGCTGTGTTTATTACTTGTTTCAGGACACACCGTACTCTTCTCCAGAGTGCCTGTTGGCAATTTACATCCCGCCCATCAGCGTAGCAAGGCTCCCATGTCTCCATGGCCTGTCCTGATTTTCTAGTTTTTACACTTTGTTCAGTATGGCCCTTTTGACCGAGGGCAAGCGAGACTTCTTTGTAGCGCTGATTTGCCCTTCCGGCTTGCTTGGTTGGCCAAAAAGGGCATCATTGTCAACGTTTTGCCGCTTTTCATGTGCTTTAAAGGCGAGTCGAATCTACCTCCTGAAATCTGTTTCCTGCAAATCTGCCTTGCTTTCAAATCCTCTTCGTTGCCTTCCCTCAATATATTTGTGGACGAGAGTTCTCATTTATAACTCTGCACGTTTGTGAATTGCAGTGCCCCTGAGCTCCATTTGGCTCCTCGCTTTTTTGGGAGCTGGCCGCAAAAGCGCAGGATTGCTTCAGGCCCTATTTTGGTTCTGGGGGGCAGGCTGAGCCTGTGGTTCATTCTTCTTCCTGATGGGAAAATGGAGTGACCTGTGCCTATCCCAACACCTAGGGCTAGTCTTTCGTTGGTTCCCCGTCTTCCCGTTCATCCTCAGGACAAATTGCAACCTGGACGAAACAGTAGGTTAAAGGTGCTGATTCTCCAAGTAGGGAGATGGTTAGTCAAGCGGCTGGAATGGCGAACCCGAGCACAAGGAGAGGAGAAATGAGGTGCGTTTTAGAAACCTTTCCCGATCTCACGGCATACCATCTTCTGGGTTTCCCATGCATGTTTTGATGTAGGAAGATTCCCTTGTACCTGGAGATTTGAGACCCATGGGGTGGGTACCCCGCGGTATTACTTTAAAGTATCTGCATTTGCTCACCCAACCTCACCAATCCTCTCAGCCCCAAGAGTGTCCAGCCTTATGTCTCATCCAGCTGTGGGTCTAGATATGGTCAATCCAGGTTGCATCAGAGACCCTGAACGGATTTTGTAAGAATTTCTCTCTCTTTCACTGTCTTTGCTTTGTGGGTTTTTTAAAGTAATGTATGTTTAGAATGGGGTTTGGCTGCTTTTCCCTGCTGTGTTTATGCCGCTTTACACCCTCTTGATTCACTTGCAGAGAGATATCAATACATAGGTTTTCAGATTCATACTAGTCAGATATATTCTTGTGCGGTGACTAGGGGGTGTTGAGTCCAGTTCACTGAGCAGGGAGTAGGCCTTGTCTATTACATATTTGGCTTATGGAGCGGTGTCTGAGCTAATTTCAAACCCTTGTTTTATGCATCACCCCACCTCACCTTTCCGGTTAAGCAGCCATAGTGTGTCTTCTAAAGGTGTGACTCTGTTCTGTTTTGTAATTCAGTTCAAGTGTAGCGATTTTGACATTCCCTCTATAAGCGATATCTTAGGATAAGTGCCTTTTTCTGTGTGACTTATTTCACTTAGACTCATCGTACCTAAATCCACTCATCATGCTGCTAACTAGCCTTATGACATTGATTTCATGGCTGAGTTATATTCCATTGTGCCAAGTACCACCATTTCTTTATCCATTTTTCTCTTTCCTGGGATATTGAAGGTGTACCGAAGTGGAGGTTCTTGGAAACAGAGCAGCCGTAAACTTTAGGGTGCCTGTGTCTTGTTGATTTTTAGTTTTCCCAATTTATACGCCCTTGAGTGGAAGTGCCCTATGCTCTCTACGCTGTGTTTATTACTTGTTTCAGGACACACCGTACTCTTCTCCAGAGTGCCTGTTGGCAATTTACATCCCGCCCATCAGCGTAGCAAGGCTCCCATGTCTCCATGGCCTGTCCTGCTTTTCTGGTTTTTACTGTTTGTTCAGCATGGCCCTTTTGACCGAGGGCAAGCGAGACTTCTTTGTAGCGCTGATTTGCCCTTCCGGCTTGCTTGGTTGGCCAAAAAGGGCGTATGCGTTTTTTCCTGAATATATTCAGGAAAAAACGCATACGCCCTTTTTGGCCAAGGGCATCATTTTCAACGTTTTGCCGCTTTTCATGTGCTTTAAAGGCGAGTCGAATCTACCTCCTGAAATCTGTTTCCTGCAAATCTGCCTTGCTTTCAAATCCTCTTCGTTGCCTTCCCTCAATATATTTGTGGACGAGAGTTCTCATTTATAACTCTGCACGTTTGTGAATTGCAGTGCCCCTGAGCTCCATTTGTCTCCTCGCTTTTTTGGGAGCTGGCCGCAAAAGCGCAGGATTGCTTCAGGCCCTATTTTGGTTCTGGGGGGCAGGCTGAGCCTGTGGTTCATTCTTCTTCCTGATGGGAAAATGGAGTGACCTATGCCTGTCCCAACACCTAGGGCTCGTCTCTCGTTGGTTTCGCGTCTTCCCGTTCATCCTCAGGACAAATTGCAACCTGTACAATCAGGAGGTTAAAGGTGCTGATTCTCCAAGTAGGGAGATGGTTAGTCAAGCGGCTGGAATGGCGAACCCGAGCACAAGGAGAGGAGAAATGAGGTGCGTTTTAGAAACCTTTCCCGATCTCATGGCATACCATCTTCTGGGTTTCCCATGCATGTTTTGATGTAGGAAGATTCCCTTGTACCTGGAGATTTGAGACCCATGGGGTGTGTTCCCCGCAGTGTTACTTTAAAGTATCTGCATTTGCTCACCCAACCTCACCAACCCTCTCAGCCCCAAGAGTGTCCAGCCTTATGTCTCATCCAGCTGTGGGTCTTGATATGGTCAATCCAGGTTGCATCATAGACCCTGAACGGATTTTGTAAGAATTTCTCTCTCTTTCACTGTCTTTGTTTTGTGGGTTTTTTAAAGTAATTTATGTTTAGAATCGGGCTTGGCTGCTTTTCCCTGCTGTGTTGATGCCGCTTTACACCCTCTTGATTCACTTGCAGAGAGATATCGATACATAGGTTTTCAGATTCTTACTAGTCAGATATATTCTTGTGTGTTGACTAGGGTGTGTTGAGTCCAGTTCACTGAGCAGGGAGTAGGCCTTGTCTATTACATATTTTGCTTATGGAGCGGTGTCTGAGCTAATTTCAAACCCTTGTTTTATGCATCACCCCACCTCACCTTTCCCGTTAAGCAGCCATAGTGTGTCTTCTAAAGGTGTGACTCTGTTCTGTTTTGTAATTCAGTTCAAGTGTAGCGATTTTGACATTCCCTCTATAAGCGATATCTTAGGATAAGTGTCTTTTTCTGTGTGACTTATTTCACTTAGAATCATCGTATCTAAATCCACTCATCATGCTGCTAACTAGCCTTATGACATTGATTTCATGGCTGAGTGATATTCCACTGTGCCAAGTACCACCATTTCTTTATCCATTTTTCTCTTTCCTGGGATATTGAAGGTGTACCGAAGTGGAGGTTCTTGGAAACAGAGCAGCCGTAAACTTTAGGGTGCCTGTGTCTTGTTGACTTTTAGTTTTCCCAATTTATACGCCCATGAGTGGAAGTGCCCTATGCTCTCTACGCTGTGTTTATTACTTGTTTCAGGACACACCGTACTCTTCTCCAGAGTGCCTGTTGGCAATTTACATCCCGCCCATCAGCGTAGCAAGGCTCCCATGTCTCCATGGCCTGTCCTGCTTTTCTGGTTTTTACTGTTTGTTCAGCATGGCCCTTTTGACCGAGGGCAAGCGAGACTTCTTTGTAGCGCTGATTTGCCCTTCCGGCTTGCTTGGTTGGCCAAAAAGGGCGTATGCGTTTTTTCCTGAATATATTCAGGAAAAAACGCATACGCCCTTTTTGGCCAAGGGCATCATTGTCAACGTTTTGCCGCTTTTCATGTGCTTTAAAGGCGAGTCGAATCTACCTCCTGAAATCTGTTTCCTGCAAATCTGCCTTGCTTTCAAATCCTCTTCGTTGCCTTCCCTCAATATATTTGTGGACGAGAGTTCTCATTTATAACTCTGCACGTTTGTGAATTGCAGTGCCCCTGAGCTCCATTTGTCTCCTCGCTTTTTTGGGAGCTGGCCGCAAAAGCGCAGGATTGCTTCAGGCCCTATTTTGGTTCTGGGGGGCAGGCTGAGCCTGTGGTTCATTCTTCTTCCTGATGAGAAAATGGAGTGACCTATGCCTGTCCCAACACCTAGGGCTCGTCTCTCGTTGGTTCCGCGTCTTCCCGTTCATCCTCTGGACAAATTGCAACCTGTACAATCAGGAGGTTAAAGGTGCTGATTCTCCAAGTAGGGAGATGGTTAGTCAAGCAGCTGGAATGGTGAACCCTAGCACAAGGAGAGGAGAAATGAGGTGCAGTTTAGAAACCTTTCCCGATCTCATGGCATACCATCTTCTGGGTTTCCCATGCATGTTTTGATGTAGGAAGATGCCCTTGTACCTGGAGATTTGAGACCCATGGGGTGTGTTCCCCGCAGTGTTACTTTAAAGTATCTGCATTTGCTCACCCAACCTCACCAATCCTCTCAGCCCCAAGAGTGTCCAGCCTTATGTCTCATCCAGCTGTGGGTCTAGATATGGTCAATCCAGGTTGCATCATAGACCCTGAACGGATTTTGTAAGAATTTCTCTCTCTTTCACTGTCTTTGTTTTGTGGGTTTTTTAAAGTAATTTATGTTTAGAATCGGGCTTGGCTGCTTTTCCCTGCTGTGTTGATGCCGCTTTACACCCTCTTGATTCACTTGCAGAGAGATATCGATACATAGGTTTTCAGATTCTTACTAGTCAGATATATTCTTGTGTGGTGACTACGGTGTGTTGAGTCCAGTTCACTGAGCAGGGAGTAGGCCTTGTCTATTACATATTTTGCTTATGGAGCGGTGTCTGAGCTAATTTCAAACCCTTGTTTTATGCATCACCCCACCTCACCTTTCCCGTTAAGCAGCCATAGTGTGTCTTCTAAAGGTGTGACTCTGTTCTGTTTTGTAATTCAGTTCAAGTGTAGCGATTTTGACATTCCCTCTATAAGCGATATCTTAGGATAAGTGCCTTTTTCTGTGTGACTTATTTCACTTAGAATCATCGTACCTAAATCCACTCATCATGCTGCTAACTAGCCTTATGACATTGATTTCATGGCTGAGTGATATTGCATTGTGCCAAGTACCACCATTTCTTTATCCATTTTTCTATTTCCTGGGATATTGAAGGTGTACCGAAGCGGAGGTTCTTGTAAACAGAGCAGCCGTAAAGTTTGGGGTGCCTGTGTCTTGTTGATTTTAGTTTTCCCAATTTATACGCCCATGAGTGGAAGTGCCCTATGCTCTCAACGCTGTGTTTATTACTTGTTTCAGGACACACCGTACTCATCTCCAGAGTGCCTGTTGGCAATTTACATCCCGCCCATTAGCGTAGCAAGGCTCCCATGTCTCCATGGCCTGTCCTGCTTTTCTGGTTTTTACACTTTGTTCAGCATGGCCCTTTTGACCGAGGGCAAGCGAGACTTCTTTGTAGCGCTGATTTGCCCTTCCGGCTTGCTTGGTTGGCCAAAAAGGGCGTATGCGTTTTTTCCTGAATATATTCAGGAAAAAACGCATACGCCCTTTTTGGCCAAGGGCATCACTGTCAACGTTTTGCCGCTTTTCATGTGCTTTAAAGGCGAGTCGAATCTACCTCCTGAAATCTGTTTCCTGCAAATCTGCCTTGCTTTCAAATCCTCTTCGTTGCCTTCCCTCAATATATTTGTGGACGAGAGTTCTCATTTATAACTCTGCACGTTTGTGAATTGCAGTGCCCCTGAGCTCCATTTGTCTCCTCGCTTTTTTGGGAGCTGGCCGCAAAAGCGCAGGATTGCTTCAGGCCCTATTTTGGTTCTGGGGTGAAGGCTGAGCCTGTGGTTCATTCTTCTTCCTGATGAGAAAATGGAGTGACCTATGCCTGTCCCAACACCTAGGGCTCGTCTCTCGTTCGTTCCGCGTCTTCCCGTTCATCCTCTGGACAAATTGCAACCTGTACAATCAGGAGGTTAAAGGTGCTGATTCTCCAAGTAGGGAGATGGTTAGTCAAGCAGCTGGAATGGTGAACCCTAGCACAAGGAGAGGAGAAATGAGGTGCAGTTTAGAAACCTTTCCCGATCTCATGGCATACCATCTTTTGGGTTTCCCATGCATGTTTTGATGTAGGAAGATGCCCTTGTACCTGGAGATTTGAGACCCATGGGGTGTGTTCCCCGCAGTGTTACTTTAAAGTATCTGCATTTGCTCACCCAACCTCACCAATCCTCTCAGCCCCAAGAGTGTCCAGCCTTATGTCTCATCCAGCTGTGGGTCTAGATATGGTCAATCCAGGTTGCATCATAGACCCTGAACGGATTTTGTAAGAATTTCTCTCTCTTTCACTGTCTTTGTTTTGTGGGTTTTTTAAAGTAATTTATGTTTAGAATCGGGCTTGGCTGCTTTTCCCTGCTGTGTTGATGCCGCTTTACACCCTCTTGATTCACTTGCAGAGAGATATCGATACATAGGTTTTCAGATTCTTACTAGTCAGATATATTCTTGTGTGGTGACTACGGTGTGTTGAGTCCAGTTCACTGAGCAGGGAATAGGCCTTGTCTATTACATATTTGGCTTATGGAGAGGTCTCTGAGCTAATTTGAAATCCTTGTTTTATGCATCACCCCACCTCACCTTTCCGGTTAAGCAGCCATAGTGTGTCTTCTAAAGGTGTGACTCTGTTCTGTTTTGTAATTCAGTTCAAGTGTAGCGATTTTGACATTCCCTCTATAAGCGATATCTTAGGATAAGTGCCTTTTTCTGTGTGACTTATTTCACTTAGAATCATCGTACCTAAATCCACTCATCATGCTGCTAACTAGCCTTATGACATTGATTTCATGGCTGAGTGATATTGCATTGTGCCAAGTACCACCATCTCTTTATCCATTTTTCTATTTCCTGGGATATTGAAGGTGTACCGAAGCGGAGGTTCTTGTAAACAGAGCAGCCGTAAAGTTTGGGGTGCCTGTGTCTTGTTGATTTTAGTTTTCCCAATTTATACGCCCATGAGTGGAAGTGCCCTATGTTCTCAACGCTGTGTTTATTACTTGTTTCAGGACACACCGTACTCATCTCCAGATTGCCTGTTGGCAATTTACATCCCGCCCATTAGCGTAGCAAGGCTCCCATGTCTCCATGGCCTGTCCTGCTTTTCTGGTTTTTACACTTTGTTCAGCATGGCCCTTTTGACCGAGGGCAAGCGAGACTTCTTTTTAGCGCTGATTTGCCCTTCCGGCTTGCTTGGTTGGCCAAAAAGGGCGTATGCGTTTTTTCCTGAATATATTCAGGAAAAAACGCATACGCCCTTTTTGGCCAAGGGCATCATTGTCAACGTTTTGCCGCTTTTCATGTGCTTTAAAGGCGAGTCGAATCTACCTCCTGAAATCTGTTTCCTGCAAATCTGCCTTGCTTTCAAATCCTCTTCGTTGCCTTCCCTCAATATATTTGTGGACGAGAGTTCTCATTTATAACTCTGCACGTTTGTGAATTGCAGTGCCCCTGAGCTCCATTTGTCTCCTCGCTTTTTTGGGAGCTGGCCGCAAAAGCGCAGGATTGCTTCAGGCCCTATTTTGGTTCTGGGGGGCAGGCTGAGCCTTTGGTTCATTCTTCTTCCTGATGGGAAAATGGAGTGACCTGTGCCTGTCCCAACACCTAGGGCTAGTCTCTCGTTGGTTCCCCGTCTTCCCGTTCATCCTCAGGACAAATTGCAACCTGTACGAAACAGGAGGTTAAAGGTGCTGATTCTCCAAGTAGGGAGATGATTAGTCAAGCGGCGGGAATGGCGAACCCGAGCACAAGGAGAGGAGAAATGAGGTGCGTTTTAGAAACCATTCCCGATATCATGGCATACCATCTTCTGGGTTTCCCATGCATGTTTTGATGTAGGAAGATGCCCTTGTACCTGGAGATTTGAGACCCATGGGGTGGGTACCCCGCGGTATTACTTTAAAGTATCTGCATTTGCTCACCCAACCTCACCAATCCTCTCAGCCCCAAGAGTGTCCAGCCTTATGTCTCATCCAGCTGTGGGTCTAGATATGGTCAATCCAGGTTGCATCAGAGACCCTGAACGGATTTTGTAAGAATTTCTCTCTCTTTCACTGTCTTTGCTTTGTGGGTTTTTTAAAGTAATGTATGTTTAGAATGGGGTTTGGCTGCTTTTCCCTGCTGTGTTGATGCCGCTTTACACCCTCTTGATTCACTTGCAGAGAGATATCGATACATAGGTTTTCAGATTCTTACTAGTCAGATATATTCTTGTGTGGTGACTAGGGTGTGTTGAGTCCAGTTCACTGAGCAGGGAATAGGCCTTGTCTATTACATATTTGGCTTATGGAGAGGTCTCTGAGCTAATTTGAAACCCTTGTTTTATGCATCACCCCACCTCACCTTTCCGGTTAAGCAGCCATAGTGTGTCTTCTAAAGGTGTGCCTCTGTTCTGTTTTGTAATTCAGTTCAAGTGTAGCGATTTTGACATTCCCTCTATAAGCGATATCTTAGGATAAGTGCCTTTTTCTGTGTGACTTATTTCACTTAGAATCATCGTACCTAAATCCACTCATCATGCTGCTAACTAGCCTTATGACATTGATTTCATGGCTGAGTGATATTGCATTGTGCCAAGTACCACCATTTCTTTATCCATTTTTCTATTTCCTGGGATATTGAAGGTGTACCGAAGCGGAGGTTCTTGTAAACAGAGCAGCCGTAAAGTTTGGGGTGCCTGTGTCTTGTTGATTTTAGTTTTCCCAATTTATACGCCCATGAGTGGAAGTGCCCTATGCTCTCTACGCTGTGTTTATTACTTGTTTCAGGACACACCGTACTCTTCTCCAGAGTGCCTGTTGGCAATTTACATCCCGCCCATCAGCGTAGCAAGGCTCCCATGTCTCCATGGCCTGTCCTGATTTTCTAGTTTTTACACTTTGTTCAGTATGGCCCTTTTGACCGAGGGCAAGCGAGACTTCTTTGTAGCGCTGATTTGCCCTTCCGGCTTGCTTGGTTGGCCAAAAAGGGCATCATTGTCAACGTTTTGCCGCTTTTCATGTGCTTTAAAGGCGAGTCGAATCTACCTCCTGAAATCTGTTTCCTGCAAATCTGCCTTGCTTTCAAATCCTCTTCGTTGCCTTCCCTCAATATATTTGTGGACGAGAGTTCTCATTTATAACTCTGCACGTTTGTGAATTGCAGTGCCCCTGAGCTCCATTTGGCTCCTCGCTTTTTTGGGAGCTGGCCGCAAAAGCGCAGGATTGCTTCAGGCCCTATTTTGGTTCTGGGGGGCAGGCTGAGCCTGTGGTTCATTCTTCTTCCTGATGGGAAAATGGAGTGACCTGTGCCTATCCCAACACCTAGGGCTAGTCTTTCGTTGGTTCCCCGTCTTCCCGTTCATCCTCAGGACAAATTGCAACCTGGACGAAACAGTAGGTTAAAGGTGCTGATTCTCCAAGTAGGGAGATGGTTAGTCAAGCGGCTGGAATGGCGAACCCGAGCACAAGGAGAGGAGAAATGAGGTGCGTTTTAGAAACCTTTCCCGATCTCACGGCATACCATCTTCTGGGTTTCCCATGCATGTTTTGATGTAGGAAGATTCCCTTGTACCTGGAGATTTGAGACCCATTGGGTGGGTACCCCGCGGTATTACTTTAAAGTATCTGCATTTGCTCACCCAACCTCACCAATCCTCTCAGCCCCAAGAGTGTCCAGCCTTATGTCTCATCCAGCTGTGGGTCTAGATATGGTCAATCCAGGTTGCATCAGAGACCCTGAACGGATTTTGTAAGAATTTCTCTCTCTTTCACTGTCTTTGCTTTGTGGGTTTTTTAAAGTAATGTATGTTTAGAATGGGGTTTGGCTGCTTTTCCCTGCTGTGTTTATGCCGCTTTACACCCTCTTGATTCACTTGCAGAGAGATATCAATACATAGGTTTTCAGATTCATACTAGTCAGATATATTCTTGTGCGGTGACTAGGGGGTGTTGAGTCCAGTTCACTGAACAGGGAGTAGGCCTTGTCTATTACATATTTGGCTTATGGAGCGGTGTCTGAGCTAATTTCAAACCCTTGTTTTATGCATCACCCCACCTCACCTTTCCCGTTAAGCAGCCATAGTGTGTCTTCTAAAGGTGTGACTCTGTTCTGTTTTGTAATTCAGTTCAAGTGTAGCGATTTTGACATTCCCTCTATAAGCGATATCTTAGGATAAGTGCCTTTTTCTGTGTGACTTATTTCACTTAGACTCATCGTACCTAAATCCACTCATCATGCTGCTAACTAGCCTTATGACATTGATTTCATGGCTGAGTTATATTCCATTGTGCCAAGTACCACCATTTCTTTATCCATTTTTCTCTTTCCTGGGATATTGAAGGTGTACCGAAGTGGAGGTTCTTGGAAACAGAGCAGCCGTAAACTTTAGGGTGCCTGTGTCTTGTTGATTTTTAGTTTTCCCAATTTATACGCCCTTGAGTGGAAGTGCCCTATGCTCTCTACGCTGTGTTTATTACTTGTTTCAGGACACACCGTACTCTTCTCCAGAGTGCCTGTTGGCAATTTACATCCCGCCCATCAGCGTAGCAAGGCTCCCATGTCTCCATGGCCTGTCCTGCTTTTCTGGTTTTTACTGTTTGTTCAGCATGGCCCTTTTGACCGAGGGCAAGCGAGACTTCTTTGTAGCGCTGATTTGCCCTTCCGGCTTGCTTGGTTGGCCAAAAAGGGCGTATGCGTTTTTTCCTGAATATATTCAGGAAAAAACGCATACGCCCTTTTTGGCCAAGGGCATCATTTTCAACGTTTTGCCGCTTTTCATGTGCTTTAAAGGCGAGTCGAATCTACCTCCTGAAATCTGTTTCCTGCAAATCTGCCTTGCTTTCAAATCCTCTTCGTTGCCTTCCCTCAATATATTTGTGGACGAGAGTTCTCATTTATAACTCTGCACGTTTGTGAATTGCAGTGCCCCTGAGCTCCATTTGTCTCCTCGCTTTTTTGGGAGCTGGCCGCAAAAGCGCAGGATTGCTTCAGGCCCTATTTTGGTTCTGGGGGGCAGGCTGAGCCTGTGGTTCATTCTTCTTCCTGATGGGAAAATGGAGTGACCTATGCCTGTCCCAACACCTAGGGCTCGTCTCTCGTTGGTTCCGCGTCTTCCCGTTCATCCTCAGGACAAATTGCAACCTGTACAATCAGGAGGTTAAAGGTGCTGATTCTCCAAGTAGGGAGATGGTTAGTCAAGCGGCTGGAATGGCGAACCCGAGCACAAGGAGAGGAGAAATGAGGTGCGTTTTAGAAACCTTTCCCGATCTCATGGCATAGCATCTTCTGGGTTTCCCATGCATGTTTTGATGTAGGAAGATTCCCTTGTACCTGGAGATTTGAGACCCATGGGGTGTGTTCCCCGCAGTGTTACTTTAAAGTATCTGCATTTGCTCACCCAACCTCACCAACCCTCTCAGCCCCAAGAGTGTCCAGCCTTATGTCTCATCCAGCTGTGGGTCTTGATATGGTCAATCCAGGTTGCATCATAGACCCTGAACGGATTTTGTAAGAATTTCTCTCTCTTTCACTGTCTTTGTTTTGTGGGTTTTTTAAAGTAATTTATGTTTAGAATCGGGCTTGGCTGCTTTTCCCTGCTGTGTTGATGCCGCTTTACACCCTCTTGATTCACTTGCAGAGAGATATCGATACATAGGTTTTCAGATTCTTACTAGTCAGATATATTCTTGTGTGTTGACTAGGGTGTGTTGAGTCCAGTTCACTGAGCAGGGAGTAGGCCTTGTCTATTACATATTTTGCTTATGGAGCGGTGTCTGAGCTAATTTCAAACCCTTGTTTTATGCATCACCCCACCTCACCTTTCCCGTTAAGCAGCCATAGTGTGTCTTCTAAAGGTGTGACTCTGTTCTGTTTTGTAATTCAGTTCAAGTGTAGCGATTTTGACATTCCCTCTATAAGCGATATCTTAGGATAAGTGTCTTTTTCTGTGTGACTTATTTCACTTAGAATCATCGTATCTAAATCCACTCATCATGCTGCTAACTAGCCTTATGACATTGATTTCATGGCTGAGTGATATTCCACTGTGCCAAGTACCACCATTTCTTTATCCATTTTTCTCTTTCCTGGGATATTGAAGGTGTACCGAAGTGGAGGTTCTTGGAAACAGAGCAGCCGTAAACTTTAGGGTGCCTGTGTCTTGTTGACTTTTAGTTTTCCCAATTTATACGCCCATGAGTGGAAGTGCCCTATGCTCTCTACGCTGTGTTTATTACTTGTTTCAGGACACACCGTACTCTTCTCCAGAGTGCCTGTTGGCAATTTACATCCCGCCCATCAGCGTAGCAAGGCTCCCATGTCTCCATGGCCTGTCCTGCTTTTCTGGTTTTTACTGTTTGTTCAGCATGGCCCTTTTGACCGAGGGCAAGCGAGACTTCTTTGTAGCGCTGATTTGCCCTTCCGGCTTGCTTGGTTGGCCAAAAAGGGCGTATGCGTTTTTTCCTGAATATATTCAGGAAAAAACGCATACGCCCTTTTTGGCCAAGGGCATCATTGTCAACGTTTTGCCGCTTTTCATGTGCTTTAAAGGCGAGTCGAATCTACCTCCTGAAATCTGTTTCCTGCAAATCTGCCTTGCTTTCAAATCCTCTTCGTTGCCTTCCCTCAATATATTTGTGGACGAGAGTTCTCATTTATAACTCTGCACGTTTGTGAATTGCAGTGCCCCTGAGCTCCATTTGGCTCCTCGCTTTTTTGGGAGCTGGCCGCAAAAGCGCAGAATTGCTTCAGGCCCTATTTTGGTTCTGGGGGGCAGGCTGAGCCTGTGGTTCATTCTTCTTCCTGATGGGAAAATGGAGTGACCTGTGCCTATCCCAACACCTAGGGCTAGTCTTTCGTTGGTTCCCCGTCTTCCCGTTCATCCTCAGGACAAATTGCAACCTGGACGAAACAGTAGGTTAAAGGTGCTGATTCTCCAAGTAGGGAGATGGTTAGTCAAGCGGCTGGAATGGCGAACCCGAGCACAAGGAGAGGAGAAATGAGGTGCGTTTTAGAAACCTTTCCCGATCTCACGGCATACCATCTTCTGGGTTTCCCATGCATGTTTTGATGTAGGAAGATTCCCTTGTACCTGGAGATTTGAGACCCATTGGGTGGGTACCCCGCGGTATTACTTTAAAGTATCTGCATTTGCTCACCCAACCTCACCAATCCTCTCAGCCCCAAGAGTGTCCAGCCTTATGTCTCATCCAGCTGTGGGTCTAGATATGGTCAATCCAGGTTGCATCAGAGACCCTGAACGGATTTTGTAAGAATTTCTCTCTCTTTCACTGTCTTTGCTTTGTGGGTTTTTTAAAGTAATGTATGTTTAGAATGGGGTTTGGCTGCTTTTCCCTGCTGTGTTTATGCCGCTTTACACCCTCTTGATTCACTTGCAGAGAGATATCAATACATAGGTTTTCAGATTCATACTAGTCAGATATATTCTTGTGCGGTGACTAGGGGGTGTTGAGTCCAGTTCACTGAGCAGGGAGTAGGCCTTGTCTATTACATATTTGGCTTATGGAGCGGTGTCTGAGCTAATTTCAAACCCTTGTTTTATGCATCACCCCACCTCACCTTTCCGGTTAAGCAGCCATAGTGTGTCTTCTAAAGGTGTGCCTCTGTTCTGTTTTGTAATTCAGTTCAAGTGTAGCGATTTTGACATTCCCTCTATAAGCGATATCTTAGGATAAGTGCCTTTTTCTGTGTGACTTATTTCACTTAGACTCATCGTACCTAAATCCACTCATCATGCTGCTAACTAGCCTTATGACATTGATTTCATGGCTGAGTTATATTCCATTGTGCCAAGTACCACCATTTCTTTATCCATTTTTCTCTTTCCTGGGATATTGAAGGTGTACCGAAGTGGAGGTTCTTGGAAACAGAGCAGCCGTAAACTTTAGGGTGCCTGTGTCTTGTTGATTTTTAGTTTTCCCAATTTATACGCCCTTGAGTGGAAGTGCCCTATGCTCTCTACGCTGTGTTTATTACTTGTTTCAGGACACACCGTACTCTTCTCCAGAGTGCCTGTTGGCAATTTACATCCCGCCCATCAGCGTAGCAAGGCTCCCATGTCTCCATGGCCTGTCCTGCTTTTCTGGTTTTTACTGTTTGTTCAGCATGGCCCTTTTGACCGAGGGCAAGCGAGACTTCTTTGTAGCGCTGATTTGCCCTTCCGGCTTGCTTGGTTGGCCAAAAAGGGCGTATGCGTTTTTTCCTGAATATATTCAGGAAAAAACGCATACGCCCTTTTTGGCCAAGGGCATCATTTTCAACGTTTTGCCGCTTTTCATGTGCTTTAAAGGCGAGTCGAATCTACCTCCTGAAATCTGTTTCCTGCAAATCTGCCTTGCTTTCAAATCCTCTTCGTTGCCTTCCCTCAATATATTTGTGGACGAGAGTTCTCATTTATAACTCTGCACGTTTGTGAATTGCAGTGCCCCTGAGCTCCATTTGTCTCCTCGCTTTTTTGGGAGCTGGCCGCAAAAGCGCAGGATTGCTTCAGGCCCTATTTTGGTTCTGGGGGGCAGGCTGAGCCTGTGGTTCATTCTTCTTCCTGATGGGAAAATGGAGTGACCTATGCCTGTCCCAACACCTAGGGCTCGTCTCTCGTTGGTTCCGCGTCTTCCCGTTCATCCTCAGGACAAATTGCAACCTGTACAATCAGGAGGTTAAAGGTGCTGATTCTCCAAGTAGGGAGATGGTTAGTCAAGCGGCTGGAATGGCGAACCCGAGCACAAGGAGAGGAGAAATGAGGTGCGTTTTAGAAACCTTTCCCGATCTCATGGCATAGCATCTTCTGGGTTTCCCATGCATGTTTTGATGTAGGAAGATTCCCTTGTACCTGGAGATTTGAGACCCATGGGGTGTGTTCCCCGCAGTGTTACTTTAAAGTATCTGCATTTGCTCACCCAACCTCACCAACCCTCTCAGCCCCAAGAGTGTCCAGCCTTATGTCTCATCCAGCTGTGGGTCTTGATATGGTCAATCCAGGTTGCATCATAGACCCTGAACGGATTTTGTAAGAATTTCTCTCTCTTTCACTGTCTTTGTTTTGTGGGTTTTTTAAAGTAATTTATGTTTAGAATCGGGCTTGGCTGCTTTTCCCTGCTGTGTTGATGCCGCTTTACACCCTCTTGATTCACTTGCAGAGAGATATCGATACATAGGTTTTCAGATTCTTACTAGTCAGATATATTCTTGTGTGTTGACTAGGGTGTGTTGAGTCCAGTTCACTGAGCAGGGAGTAGGCCTTGTCTATTACATATTTTGCTTATGGAGCGGTGTCTGAGCTAATTTCAAACCCTTGTTTTATGCATCACCCCACCTCACCTTTCCCGTTAAGCAGCCATAGTGTGTCTTCTAAAGGTGTGACTCTGTTCTGTTTTGTAATTCAGTTCAAGTGTAGCGATTTTGACATTCCCTCTATAAGCGATATCTTAGGATAAGTGTCTTTTTCTGTGTGACTTATTTCACTTAGAATCATCGTATCTAAATCCACTCATCATGCTGCTAACTAGCCTTATGACATTGATTTCATGGCTGAGTGATATTCCACTGTGCCAAGTACCACCATTTCTTTATCCATTTTTCTCTTTCCTGGGATATTGAAGGTGTACCGAAGTGGAGGTTCTTGGAAACAGAGCAGCCGTAAACTTTAGGGTGCCTGTGTCTTGTTGACTTTTAGTTTTCCCAATTTATACGCCCATGAGTGGAAGTGCCCTATGCTCTCTACGCTGTGTTTATTACTTGTTTCAGGACACACCGTACTCTTCTCCAGAGTGCCTGTTGGCAATTTACATCCCGCCCATCAGCGTAGCAAGGCTCCCATGTCTCCATGGCCTGTCCTGCTTTTCTGGTTTTTACTGTTTGTTCAGCATGGCCCTTTTGACCGAGGGCAAGCGAGACTTCTTTGTAGCGCTGATTTGCCCTTCCGGCTTGCTTGGTTGGCCAAAAAGGGCGTATGCGTTTTTTCCTGAATATATTCAGGAAAAAACGCATACGCCCTTTTTGGCCAAGGGCATCATTGTCAACGTTTTGCCGCTTTTCATGTGCTTTAAAGGCGAGTCGAATCTACCTCCTGAAATCTGTTTCCTGCAAATCTGCCTTGCTTTCAAATCCTCTTCGTTGCCTTCCCTCAATATATTTGTGGACGAGAGTTCTCATTTATAACTCTGCACGTTTGTGAATTGCAGTGCCCCTGAGCTCCATTTGTCTCCTCGCTTTTTTGGGAGCTGGCCGCAAAAGCGCAGGATTGCTTCAGGCCCTATTTTGGTTCTGGGGGGCAGGCTGAGCCTGTGGTTCATTCTTCTTCCTGATGGGAAAATGGAGTGACCTATGCCTGTCCCAACACCTAGGGCTCGTCTCTCGTTGGTTCCGCGTCTTCCCGTTCATCCTCAGGACAAATTGCAACCTGTACAATCAGGAGGTTAAAGGTGCTGATTCTCCAAGTAGGGAGATGGTTAGTCAAGCGGCTGGAATGGCGAACCCGAGCACAAGGAGAGGAGAAATGAGGTGCGTTTTAGAAACCTTTCCCGATCTCATGGCATACCATCTTCTGGGTTTCCCATGCATGTTTTGATGTAGGAAGATTCCCTTGTACCTGGAGATTTGAGACCCATGGGGTGTGTTCCCCGCAGTGTTACTTTAAAGTATCTGAATTTGCTCACCCAACCTCACCAACCCTCTCAGCCCCAAGAGTGTCCAGCCTTATGTCTCATCCAGCTGTGGGTCTTGATATGGTCAATCCAGGTTGCATCATAGACCCTGAACGGATTTTGTAAGAATTTCTCTCTCTTTCACTGTCTTTGTTTTGTGGGTTTTTTAAAGTAATTTATGTTTAGAATCGGGCTTGGCTGCTTTTCCCTGCTGTGTTGATGCCGCTTTACACCCTCTTGATTCACTTGCAGAGAGATATCGATACATAGGTTTTCAGATTCTTACTAGTCAGATATATTCTTGTGTGTTGACTAGGGTGTGTTGAGTCCAGTTCACTGAGCAGGGAGTAGGCCTTGTCTATTACATATTTTGCTTATGGAGCGGTGTCTGAGCTAATTTCAAACCCTTGTTTTATGCATCACCCCACCTCACCTTTCCCGTTAAGCAGCCATAGTGTGTCTTCTAAAGGTGTGACTCTGTTCTGTTTTGTAATTCAGTTCCAGTGTAGCGATTTTGACATTCCCTCTATAAGCGATATCTTAGGATAAGTGTCTTTTTCTGTGTGACTTATTTCACTTAGAATCATCGTATCTAAATCCACTCATCATGCTGCTAACTAGCCTTATGACATTGATTTCATGGCTGAGTGATATTCCACTGTGCCAAGTACCACCATTTCTTTATCCATTTTTCTCTTTCCTGGGATATTGAAGGTGTACCGAAGTGGAGGTTCTTGGAAACAGAGCAGCCGTAAACTTTAGGGTGCCTGTGTCTTGTTGACTTTTAGTTTTCCCAATTTATACGCCCATGAGTGGAAGTTCCCTATGCTCTCTACGCTGTGTTTATTACTTGTTTCAGGACACACCGTACTCTTCTCCAGAGTGCCTGTTGGCAATTTACATCCCGCCCATCAGCGTAGCAAGGCTCCCATGTCTCCATGGCCTGTCCCGCTTTTCTGGTTTTTACTGTTTGTTCAGCATGGCCCTTTTGACCGAGGGCAAGCGAGACTTCTTTGTAGCGCTGATTTGCCCTTCCGGCTTGCTTGGTTGGCCAAAAAGGGCGTATGCGTTTTTTCCTGAATATATTCAGGAAAAAACGCATACGCCCTTTTTGGCCAAGGGCATCATTGTCAACGTTTTGCTGCTTTTCATGTGCTTTAAAGGCGAGTCGAATCTACCTCCTGAAATCTGTTTCCTGCAAATCTGCCTTGCTTTCAAATCCTCTTCGTTGCCTTCCCTCAATATATTTGTGGACGAGAGTTCTCATTTATAACTCTGCACGTTTGTGAATTGCAGTGCCCCTGAGCTCCATTTGTCTCCTCGCTTTTTTGGGAGCTGGCCGCAAAAGCGCAGGATTGCTTCAGGCCCTATTTTGGTTCTGGGGGGCAGGCTGAGCCTGTGGTTCATTCTTCTTCCTGATGAGAAAATGGAGTGACCTATGCCTGTCCCAACACCTAGGGCTCGTCTCTCGTTGGTTCCGCGTCTTCCCGTTCATCCTCTGGACAAATTGCAACCTGTACAATCAGGAGGTTAAAGGTGCTGATTCTCCAAGTAGGGAGATGGTTAGTCAAGCAGCTGGAATGGTGAACCCTAGCACAAGGAGAGGAGAAATGAGGTGCAGTTTAGAAACCTTTCCCGATCTCATGGCATACCATCTTCTGGGTTTCCCATGCATGTTTTGATGTAGGAAGATGCCCTTGTACCTGGAGATTTGAGACCCATGGGGTGTGTTCCCCGCAGTGTTACTTTAAAGTATCTGCATTTGCTCACCCAACCTCACCAATCCTCTCAGCCCCAAGAGTGTCCAGCCTTATGTCTCATCCAGCTGTGGGTCTAGATATGGTCAATCCAGGTTGCATCATAGACCCTGAACGGATTTTGTAAGAATTTCTCTCTCTTTCACTGTCTTTGTTTTGTGGGTTTTTTAAAGTAATTTATGTTTAGAATCGGGCTTGGCTGCTTTTCCCTGCTGTGTTGATGCCGCTTTACACCCTCTTGATTCACTTGCAGAGAGATATCGATACATAGGTTTTCAGATTCTTACTAGTCAGATATATTCTTGTGTGGTGACTACGGTGTGTTGAGTCCAGTTCACTGAGCAAGGAATAGGCCTTGTCTATTACATATTTGGCTTATGGAGAGGTCTCTGAGCTAATTTGAAACCCTTGTTTTATGCATCACCCCACCTCACCTTTCCGGTTAAGCAGCCATAGTGTGTCTTCTAAAGGTGTGCCTCTGTTCTGTTTTGTAATTCAGTTCAAGTGTAGCGATTTTGACATTCCCTCTATAAGCGATATCTTAGGATAAGTGCCTTTTTCTGTGTGACTTATTTCACTTAGAATCATCGTACCTAAATCCACTCATCATGCTGCTAACTAGCCTTATGACATTGATTTCATGGCTGAGTGATATTGCATTGTGCCAAGTACCACCATTTCTTTATCCATTTTTCTATTTCCTGGGATATTGAAGGTGTACCGAAGCGGAGGTTCTTGTAAACAGAGCAGCCGTAAAGTTTGGGGTGCCTGTGTCTTGTTGATTTTAGTTTTCCCAATTTATACGCCCATGAGTGGAAGTGCCCTATGCTCTCAACGCTGTGTTTATTACTTGTTTCAGGACACACCGTACTCATCTCCAGAGTGCCTGTTGGCAATTTACATCCCGCCCATTAGCGTAGCAAGGCTCCCATGTCTCCATGGCCTGTCCTGCTTTTCTGGTTTTTACACTTTGTTCAGCATGGCCCTTTTGACCGAGGGCAAGCGAGACTTCTTTGTAGCGCTGATTTGCCCTTCCGGCTTGCTTGGTTGGCCAAAAAGGGCGTATGCGTTTTTTCCTGAATATATTCAGGAAAAAACGCATACGCCCTTTTTGGCCAAGGGCATCACTGTCAACGTTTTGCCGCTTTTCATGTGCTTTAAAGGCGAGTCGAATCTACCTCCTGAAATCTGTTTCCTGCAAATCTGCCTTGCTTTCAAATCCTCTTCGTTG